>NC_133328.1:567917651-567997651 GCF_042186555.1 Aquarana catesbeiana
TGTGTCACCACCAAATTGCAGCAGATGTGTCCCCAAATTGTAGCAGCATGTGTCACCAAATTGTAGCAGCATGTGTCACCAAAATTGTAGCAGCATGTGTCACCAAATTGTAGCAGCATGTGTCACCAAATTGTAGCAGCATGTGTCACCAAAATTGTAGCAGCATGTGTCACCAAATTGCAAGCAGCATGTGTCACCAAAATTGTAGCAGCATGTGTCACCAAATTGTAGCAGCATGTGTCACCAAAATTGTAGCAGCATGTGTCACCAAATTGCAGCAGCATGTGTCACCACCAAATTGCAGCAGCATGTGTCACCACCAAATTGCAGCAGCATGTGTCACCACCAAATTGTAGCAGCATGTATCACCAAAATTGTAGCAGCATGTGTCACCAAATTGTAGCAGCATGTGTCACCACCAAATTGCAGCAGCATGTGTCACCACCAATTGCAGCAGCATGTGTCACCACCAAATTGCAGCAGCATGTGTCACCACCAATTGCAGCAGCACGTGTCACCAAATTGCAGCAGCATGTGTCACCACCAAATTGCAGCAGCATGTGTCACAACCAAATTGTAGCAGCATGTGTCACCACCAAATTGCAGCAGCATGTGTCACCACCAATTGCAGCAGCACGTGTCACCAAATTGCAGCAGCATGTGTCACCACCAAATTGCAGCAGCATGTGTCACCACCAAATTGCAGCAGCATGTGTCACCACCAATTGCAGCAGCACGTGTCACCAAATTGCAGCAGCATGTGTCACAACCAAATTGCAGCAGCATGTGTCACCACCAAATTGCAGCAGCATGTGTCACCAAATTGTAGCAGCATGTGTCACCAAAATTGTAGCAGCATGTGTCACCAAATTGTAGCAGCATGTGTCACCAAATTGTAGCAGCATGTGTCACCAAAATTGTAGCAGCATGTGTCACCAAATTGTAGCAGCATGTGTCACCAAATTGCAGCAGCATGTGTCACCAAAATTGTAGCAGCATGTGTCACCAAATTGTAGCAGCATGTGTCACCAAATTGTAGCAGCATGTGTCACCAAAATTGTAGCAGCATGTGTCACCAAATTGCAGCAGCATGTGTCACCACCAAATTGCAGCAGCATGTGTCACCACCAAATTGCAGCAGCATGTGTCACCAAATTGCAGCAGCATGTGTCACCACCAAATTGCAGCAGCATGTGTCACCAAATTGCAGCAGCATGTGTCACCACCAAATTGCAGCAGCATGTGTCACCAAAATTGTAGCAGCATGTGTCACCAAATTGTAGCAGCATGTGTCACCAAATTGCAGCAGCATGTGTCACCACCAAATTGCAGCAGCATGTGTCACCACCAATTGCAGCAGCATGTGTCACCAAATTGCAGCAGCATGTGTCACCACCAAATTGCAGCAGCATGTGTCACCAAATTGCAGCAGCATGTGTCACCACCAAATTGCAGCAGCATGTGTCACCACCAAATTGCAGCAGCATGTGTCACCAAATTGCAGCAGCATGTGTCACCACCAAATTGCAGCAGCATGTGTCACCAAATTGCAGCAGCATGTGTCACCACCAAATTGCAGCAGCATGTGTCACCACCAAATTGCAGCAGCATGTGTCACCAAAATTGTAGCAGCATGTATCACCAAATGTAGCAGCATGTGTCACCAAATTGTAGCAGCATGTGTCACCACCAAATTGCAGCAGCATGTGTCACCACCAATTGCAGCAGCATGTGTCACCACCAAATTGCAGCAGCATGTGTCACCACCAAATTGCAGCAGCATGTGTCACCAAATTGCAGCAGCATGTGTCACCAAATTGTAGCAGCATGTGTCACCACCAAATTGCAGCAGCATGTGTCACCAAATTGTAGCAGCATGTGTCACCACCAAATTGCAGCAGCATGTGTCACCAAATTGCAGCAGCATGTGTCACCAAATTGTAGCAGCATGTGTCACCACCAAATTACAGCAGCATGTGTCACCAAATTGTAGCAGCCTGTGTCACCACCAATTGCAGCAGCATGTGTCACCACCAAATTGCAGCGGCATGTGTCACCACCAAATTGCAGCGGCATGTGTCACCAAAATTGTAGCAGCATGTGTCACCAAATTTCAGCAGCATGTGTCACCAAATTGCAGCAGCATGTGTCACCATCAAACCCCCCTCCCCCGGTTACTTAAAAATGAAGCGCCACGTCTGCAATCTCGTGATTGCACAGACGTGGCGCTTCCCATAAGTGCACTGTGTCCAGCATCGCACTGTGTCTGGCGTCCGAACACAGTGCACTTAAGGGCCATCTTTAAAATTTAAAAACATTTTTTTTGACATTTTTTTTTTGTGACTGCCTGGGGGGGGGGGGGGGGCGGCGCCCAGGCGCCCCCTATGGATGGGCCGCCACTGTCTGTTTCTCTCTCCTGGGCGCAATTGGAGAGAGAAACCGGAAGTGACATCATACTCAGATGTCAATCAAACCGCCTGGCCATAGTAATAGATACTAGCGCTGGGTGGAAGCTACTTGGCGCTTCAGAAAGCGCCGCAAGGCAGTCTAAACGCCCGCAAATGAAGCGCCACATCTGCAATCTCGTGATTGCACAGACGTGGCGCTTCCCATAAGTGCACTGTGTTCGGCATCGCACTGTGTCCGGCGTCTGAACACAGTGCACTTAAGGGCCAACTTTAAAAAATTTTTTTTTTTTTTTTTACTTTTTTTTTTTGTGACTGCCTGGAGGGGGGGGGGGAGGGGCAGCACCCAGGCGCCCCCTATGGATGGGCCGCCACTGCCACTGACTTTTTCTCCTTCCAGTGACACCACTGACACAGTGACATTTTCTTCTTCCAGTGACACCACTAACTATAGGTGTGCAGAGCCTATAGCATTAGGGTGTGCACCTTAAAGCTCAAACACATGCATGTGTATATATTTTATGGCAAATGTTTTATGAGCCCCGTTACAGGGCTTTGCTGAAATATCAGGGGTTTAAACAGAGGGAATCTGAACCAGGCAGGGTGATTAGGGTGTGCCCAGGCAACCTGGCACACCCTGTGCCCACGCCTATGCCATTTACTCTGTCACCTAAAGCTGGACATGGATGACTGAAAAAATTAATGAAAATTCAAACAAAAATTGAAACGTTATTTTGATCTCGCATTCGATGAGACAATAATTGTATTGGAAATTTCCCAGCGAATGTCAACATTTTCCAATCGTTTTCAACGTTAGACATTGTTTTTTTTCTGATCGATTTCTCCCACTACTACCCCTACTGCACATGCGCATTTTACTTACATTTTTTTTCCAAACAATTGACCTACAAATTATTGGAAAATAGTTTGTTCCAAAAAAAAACAAACATTTCCAACATGTTTGCTTGTTCATTTTTGATCTTGAAACGGAAATTGACTATCGCAGTAAGCACACTAGCTGTGTGAAAATTGAACAATCGGTCTAACAACTTGATTTTTCATGTTTTGATGGTTTTTATCCATTTATGGCCAACTTTACATTTTACTAACATGACAAACTACTTCTAGCACTACTGCTAGGGGTTCATTGGAGATTGGAAGCAGAATATCATTCCCCTCATCCTCCTGAAGGGGAGCCAGAGAGACCGCACCCGAGCTCAGCCGAACACCTAGACGGAAAAAGCCGAAGCGACCTGGCCAGGTATCTCTTACCTGTAAGACCACGTGGGAAGAGGGCGGATCCCACCCATCCCAATGACAAGTCAGCAACCAGTGGTAAGGCGCCTAGTAGGGGCGCAGCCTGTCTGTTATTGGCTCACACACAGGAGTGCAAAACAAAAAAAGAGGCAAAACCGGCCTCTCCCTCCCCTCCCCCACCTTGATCCTCCTGCAGAGAGTGCAGGTCCCCGGGGTGTTCTATAGGTGGAGGTGATTCCAGGTGTAGGGTGGTGGCGTGTATTTGGGGGGCTTTTCTTTCACTTTTTGGGGAAGGTGAAAGGTTTTTTTTTTTTTCTTTTTGTATATTTTTTGTCATTTGTGTATTTGGAACACTTTGGACTCGTCATGACTGCGGCTTCCCCGGATTACCTGGTGATCCTCTTCACTGGAACCGCCGGGGCCAACTGTGCCAAGCTGGGCTCCGATGAGAAGGAGGTCATCCAACTACTATGGAAGGTGATAGACCTGGCCAACATGAAGGTAAGTCACCATCCGGGGACAGGGGGGCCTCTTCACACCTGGGCCAGCACAGCATCACACCCTTTGTTTGTCTCCTAGGTGGGGGAGCTGCACGATGTGAAGGTCAGACCCGATCACCTGGAGCTGACAGAGGAATGTAAAGAGGCCAGCAAGATCGAGCCTGAGAGCCTGTATGGGGCTTCCCAGCTGGAGCAAGCCCTGCAACAGGTGAGACCACCCCCCCCCCCCCCCCCCAAAAAAAAAAAAATGAAAACACTGCTCATCTGGATTCCAAGTATATACTGCGCACCTGGGCCCCCAAATACATATACTGCACATCTGGGGCCCCCCAAACACACTGCTCATCTGGATTCCAAGTACACACTGCGCACCTGGGCCCCCAAATACATATACTGCACATCTGGGACCCCCAAACACACTGCTCATCTGGGCCCCCAAATACACATACTGCATATCTGCCCCCCACAACACAACGCTCACCTGGATTCCAAGTACACACTGTGCACCTGGGCCCCCCGAACATACACTGCAGACTTGCGCCCCCCCCCCCCCAAATACACACTACTCATCTGGATGCCAAGTACGTTGCTCAGTTGGACCCCCCCCCAATATACTGCACACCTGCCCCCTACATACACACTGCTCAGCTGGACCCCCAAATACGTACTGCATACCTGGACCCCCCCCCATGCACAATGCTCAGCTGGATTCCAAATACATCTGTGCTGGACCCCCCCCCCCCCATTTCTAATACAATCTATTCACCTGAAAGTCCACGATTACACACTGCTCATCTGGACCCTCTCCAGTACACACTACTCAGCTCGACCCCTAAATAAATATTTACTGTTAATCTGGACCCCCCCCCCTTTCTAATACAATTATTTCACATTGACCCCCCCACAAATACACACTGCTCGTCTGGACCATTCTTCAAGCATACATTGCTCAGCTGAACCCCTCCCCAATACACTCTGCTCACATGGATCCCCCCTAACATACAGCAGTATGGCTAATGCCAGGATTTCCCTGGTTATAGCTGTCATAGATTAGGTCAGGAAATCCTTCTACTGCTAGCCAAGTGTGATACAAAGTTACCCAGGAGTGTGTGTTTATAAATCTAGCCTTAGCACTATGTGTGGGATGCCATAGGGATCAATAGGTTGGTTTTATCACCCAACATTTACCCATTAGTCTAATGGAAACTTGTGTGTAATATTGGATGAAAAACTTGATAAATAGACTCCTAAATTGTCATTTTTTTGTGCTGCACTTTCATATCTATCAAGCAGCTGTGCAGCCAATCGGCTTTTAGCTTTAATTCTTAAAGCTTAACCTTATAAGCTGAAGCTAGAAGATGATTGGTTACTATGCACACAGATTCCGTGTTCTCCAGTTTTATTAAATTTGCCCCAATAGGTTTAGTATTATATGTAGGATACTAAGAGGTCTAGTGATCAATATTTTCACACATGATCTACCTTTTTTTTTTTTTTGTTCTGTTTAGGATATGAAGGGGGTCTATTTATCACTCCCCCCCCCCCCCCCCCCCAACTACCCTTCTTTTTTTCTGATCAGATATTGCGTGAAAAGCGTGTGTGTGTGTGTGTGTGTGTATGTCATTTAAAAATTATTTTTTGTTTTTTATAACACTGTTTTACATACAGTATTGCATTCTGAATACTAAGGGGGATCACTGTTTTTCACATAAGCTTTTCCCAGATTTCCAATTGACACATGTGGAAAATGAATGAATCTTGGGTGAAAAAATACTAATGGCTCCCTAAATCATTTTTGCTATGCTTTTCTTTGCTGTATAACAAGTGTATGGATGTATATATGACGCATACACCCGTTTTTTTTTTGTTAGTGTCATTCCACCCACTGAAAGTCATTAACTAAACAGGTGGCTTGGGTTTGCTCAACTACAGCTGTGGCGTTCTCCGCCCATAATCCGTCTGCTGGTAGCTTGTAATCACACAAGGGCACAGATCCGGGTGGTGCAGTTCCTGGAGAAGGATCCGATTTTTTTTTTTTTTTTTTTTTTTTTTTTTTTTTTTTTTTTTTTCTCTATGTAGGAAGTAGTCTCTGCCTGCTGTGTATAGGTTGGAAATTGTCCTCCCTGTTGTCTGCCTGTGGCACTGTAATGAAGTCTTACTATGGATACATTATTATGTTTTTGTGTATCAATCTTGTTGTTATGAGTTATTGTTACAAAGAAACAAAAGCTTCATCCATATGTTTTCCAGGCTTTACAAAATATCAAGGTGTTTTAGGCCTGATGGGTTACTAGTAGAATAAATGAGAGCAATGTATAGATTCCCTTTTGCTGTGTTTATCTTTGGTATGTCAATGCTAATTAGGACACCAGGTGTTGTCACATTAACCCTCCATTCCCATGAAGCAGTTGCCCACAAAAGCTGCAGTACATGAATGTATCCAATGGTTTTAAAACATGCTTGGGTTTTTGTTTTGATATTTTCTTCATTCTGGAGCAATAACAAAAATATGTGCTTAAACTAATCTTCTTGCTACAATATTATTTATTTCCTGCTGCTGAGTATAAATTTTGTGTGGGTGTGAATAGTAGATATGCCCATTTAGCCCCTGTTCACATAATGGTGTCCGTTTATGAAGCAGTGAAATCTATTCACTGCTTCATTCTCCGGCATTCACAGTGAAGAATCTTCTCCTCTGTGTGCCAGTTTATGAAGCGGTGTAGATCGCTTCACCTTTGGAGGAGTGAAGTGATCTACAAATGCTTCAAATAGTGGAGAACGTCCCCTGATACTGGAATCTCGTGAGACTTTACGAGATTACAGCACCAGATGTCAGTTTATCAAGCAGTGATAAATTATCACTGCTCAACGGCGTGGATTAATGTTAATAAAATAATGTGTCCCCCTACATTATACACATATGTATACACACACTATATATACATGTGTATATACACACACATGATAGAGATATATATATATATATATATATATATATATATATATATAATATATATATATATATATATATATATATATATATATATATATATATATATATATATATATATATATATTTATTATATGTATAAATATGACAGGGGGACATGCTTACAGTGTTGGGGGGGTCTGAACGAGGCATAAGGAAGTTAAAAATCTTCCTCTTCCCCCTCAGATCCCCCCAGATTTCCTCTTCACTCCCCGATTCACCACCTCTGAGATGGTGAACCTGGGAGTGTGAATTCTGACACAGATCACCAGTGAAGCGGTGAGATCACCGCTTCATAAACTGCCGTTACTGTGTCATTCATGAGGGTTCTCCGTGTGTAGAGATAATCGGCGGGAGAACAAGTTCAAACACTTCTCCCCCCGATTATCACTGTTTCATAAACTGTTTATGGACTGTGATCAGCGGTGATCCTCGGGATCACCACTGATCACTGCTTCATAAACGGACACCTAAATGTGGCTTTGAAATCATGCAACTTCATCTGAAATGGGACAATTTCAAAGCCAGTGTCAGTGCGACTTTGAAGACATCTTTGTGGCTTCATGCACAGAAGTCTATGCAAGTCGCACACAAAATCTCCAAAAGTAGCGCAGGAACTACTTTTCAAATTCAAAGTCGGCGTTGCACCAATTTGAACAGAGCGGTTGTTGGCAATAAGGCTGCGACACAGACAGCTTGGCTCTGCTCTCTAGTCACAGAATTTGACAGCAGCAGGAGCCAATGGCTCCCACTGTTATCCATATGACCTGTGAGGAGGGAGAGAGGGAAGAGGACTGCTGCGCTTGTGCACATCGCTAGATCAGGCTGCACACTGAAGGTTTTTTTTTTTAACCTTTGATGTAGAGAATGCATTAAGTGGGGGGAACAAAAAAATAAAAAAACTTCTGCCTTTAGAACCACTTTAAACATTAAATAAGTGTGCTTGTTCCCAACTCATCAATAGTGTTTTTTCGAAAAATACGAAAATTTGTACTTTTTCTAAAAAAAAAAAAAAAAAAAAAAAAAAAAAAAAAAAACTTAGTGCATTATTAGGCCTAAAGAGGTCAATGGCAGCACATTAGGTGTCTTGCTCAATGGTTAACTGTGTATCTGCGCCAAAAAAATTTTAATAAAAAAAAAAAGCGTTGACATTGCACGTCAAATATCTTGTCACTGCTCCAAAATGCATGTTGATGCATGACAATCCAGCTAACAATACAAAAAATGCTCCTCTCAGCATAGATCTAAATGGACCCTTTTTTAAGGAAAAAAACTACAGCCCGTGGTCCTAATCTTACCCGCTGCTAGGGTCACTGGTGTGTCTTCAATGTGCACTAATTGGGGTCAGCAGAGGCTTTATGGTCTCCATTTCTTATGTAAGGGGGGGGGGGGGCGTGGATGCAGACCTTGATGTATATGGGGACCCTGATGGGGATTTTTTATTTCCTTTTTTTTTTTTCCAGCCCACAATATTTGTAAAATATAAATAGTGGCCATTGTACTGAAAAGTTTGGAGTTATGTTTTATATATGTGTATACAACATCGCTCTCTTGCTCGTACAATTGTTAGGTAATCTGTGTCAGCTATTGTTTAATGTCAAGGATGATGAAAAAGCATGCTGACATTTGTAACTTCACAACACCTGAAGGCTGATGATTATACATTACCTTAGTTACTAATAGTAGCCTCTTTTAGCCCAGTGCTGTAGTGTTGGTACATAAATCCAGCAGTCATTTAGTTTAATTCTTTCATTAGAACACATCACAGGTCTAAATAGACATTTTAATGATGCTGGTCCAGTTTTCTGCCGAATCAGGATTTGCATATAGCTTTACCTGCGGATTGCTTTTGGTTTCTTTTGTGTGATTGTTTGGACTTATGGTTTTACTAAGGGTTTCCTCTGCTCATATATTTCTCATTTTATGTCTCCTTGACTTGCCCAGGTTTGTGGTAGGTTTACTTTAGTGACTTGGTGATGTGGGCAGCTGCCATATTCTGTTCTGACAGGTTGTCTTTAAAGTGAACTTGCTACAATTTGGAGTTATCTGCTGGTTATCCTCCAGGGCTGTTATCTTGATCATTTCCTACCCAATAAGCCACTGAGCCCAACTACAAGCATGCAGCTACTGATAACTTAAAATCTGGCCTGCCTTCCTACAAACTTGTTCCAGCTCAGCAATTCTCTAGTTTAATAAGGCCACTTGTTTGTGAAGGTGTGTGTTCTGGAGATGTCTTTCGTCCTCTTCATCCTTGCTTTACTATATAGTGAGTTCCTGCTTCTGAACAAGATGAGATTGAAGGTTCCTGGTTAGTGTCACCCTAAAGCTGGATCTATGGATCCTTTTTTTTTTTTTTTTTTTTTTTTTTGTTTAGCCAGAGGATAAAAACATCAATGCAATTAAGGTGCAAAGAGGAATCCTCCCACTGAGACATTTTATGACAACCGGACTGTCTGCTCTCAGAATACACTTAACAGTGGCTTTAGTCCCTGATGAACAAGATTTTCCAACAAGCCCATTTTACAGACTATTGTTAGTAGCCACACACAGATTTTAATTTTGGCCTGTCCACTGAACCGGTTGAACTGCAACTTGTCTATGGCCAGTTTAACCACTTCAGCTCCGGAAGACTTAAACCTCCCCCCCCCCCCCCCCATTCATGACCAGGCCATATTTTGCGATACAGCACTGCGTGACTTTTAACTGACAATTGAGCGGTCATGCATTGCTGTACCCAAATAAAATGATCCCCCCAAAGCTTTCTGTTGGTGGTATTTTTTGATCACCTCCTGTGTGTGGGGTGTTTTTTTTTTTTTTTTGTTTTTTGTTTTTTTTTTCTTTCTGCTATAAAACATATCCAAAAAAAAATCAATTTCTTCATCAATTTTTGTTTAAAAAAAAAAAAAAAAAAAAAAAAACCCCAGTGGGCGTAATATTGATTGGTTTGTGCAAGTTTTATAGCGTCTACAAACTATGGGATATATTTATGGAATTTTTGTTCATACTGGCAGCGGTCAGTGACTTCTAGCGGGACTGCGACGAATCGGAAACTTAACTGACGCTTTGGGGACCAGTGACACTAATGCAGTGATCAGTACAAAAAAAATGCACTTTCACTGTACTTGTGACACTGGCTAGGAAGGGGGTTAACATCGGGTGATCAAAGGGTTAACAGTGTGCCTAGCCAGTGTTTGTGTACTGTGTGGGAGGTGCTTTTACTAGGGGAAGGCATTTATCCATCTTCCTGCTTTGCAGGAACGCAGGATCCATGCCCTCCTTACTGACAGAATAGCAATCTGCCTTGTTTACATAGGCAGACTGCTGTTCTGCTTCTGTAACAAACAAGCAGTGGGCGCCGGTGGACATTGAGTCTGCTGTACCCACTGATCGGCTCCTGCTGGGCATAATCACAGCAGGAGCGAGCCGCCGGCACCCATATGCATAGCTCCCAACTGTCCATAATTTCGAGGGACTGTCCATATTTTGGAACAAAGTCCCTCTGTCCTCCTCATTTGTCTCTTATTTTGGTCTGATCTATATAGTTGGATATAAAATGCACTATTTATCTGTCAAAGTGTTTCGTAGTGCTAAACTTTTCATCCAATTTCTAAATTGCTGCATCTGTAAATTTCAGAAGCCAGTATAAAGGAGTAGGAGTAGTACACTTGTGGATATAACTAATATTTGTGTATTTCTCCATTTAAGGGGGCATAGCAGGGTGGCGTTCCCCATGCCTACATAATTGTGCTAATCCCTCGTTCCCATCTTTAAAAGGTTGGGAGGTATGCATATGTTCTAACTTCAACAATCAAGCAGACTGGAGGGGGGGGCTTTCTGAAGCCATTGGCTCAATACAACAGCTAGGTAAATGGAAGAGATCAGCCTGAGCAACCCTCCCTCCTTTCCACTTCATCACCGTAGTTTAACCTACAGTATATTATTTTCTTTAAATAGCATGACAGTATGTTGAAGTTTTTAGTTGATCTTAAATTTTGCATGTAGCAGGATAGCAGTGCAGATAGAGACTAAAGAGTGGTAGAGATCTCTTGCACTTTTTATGTTGCTATTGTTTGAACTGAAACCTGCACCAGAGCCTGTACCTTCAAGACAAGTCAGCAGTGGAAGTGCTGTATATTCCCACAGGTTCATTTGAAGAATGACCTCATGAATAGTAGCTATTAGGTATGTAGTGTGTGTCTGCCTACACCCTTCTATGTAATTAGAGTGATGAGTTTGTAGGACAACCAAGCCCATCTCTAATATATTTTAAAGTGATATGAAAGTCATGGACACGGATTTTACCCCGCTGCTGTCTCAGCCCTATATATATTCCATGCATTAAGATAAACCTGACTTTTAGAGCCACTTTATATACAAATCGTCTATGTAGGCTCTTGCAGCTGAGATAAATCAAAGCAACAGCAATTCATTGTCAACATTTGGATTGAGGTCAGTCGGACAATCCAACACTGTGGGCTTCAGCGGACTTTTTCTGTCGAAAATCAGACGGACTTTAGATTTGGAACATGTTTCAAATCTTTACGGCGGACTTGTCTGGTCGAAAAATCATTTCGTCTGTATGCTAGTCCGACGGACAAAAAAGGACGCAAGGGCAGCTACTGGCTATGAACTTCCTAATTCTAGTCCCTTCGTACATCATCGCTTTCATACCAACAGACTTTAGTCCGTTCATGTGTGGGCAAGTCCGGTCAGCCGAAAGTCCGTCGTAATGACCGTCGGACGTTTGATGCTGAAAAGTCCGCCCATGTGTACATGGCATTAGCCACCATGCCTAAGGTAATATGGTGCAAAACTTCCCATACATGCAGGTTAGCTTGGATGCAGGTGGGTGAAATCTCGTTAGGTTGCTACATAGACTTGTTTTATTTACTTTTGTTTTGGATAGAATAGAGAAGAGTTGATATCCCTGTAGGGTATTTGTCTATGCCCCTGCTGGGAAGATTCACACAATTTTATCTGTCCTGATTACAACTATCACTTGGATAGAAAGTAATGGGAAATACCAAAATTTACATTTGTAACTGGAACACAATGTCGACCCTTTGTGTCTCCAGGACAAGAGATGAATTGAGTAGAATGTCCTCTAAATATGAAATTCTATATAGATGACATTCTACTCCCTTTGTATAAAGCTTTTTATTCACCACCTGGATATATACAAAATATAGTTAATGCTAAAATTTGTATTTATGTTAAGTTAATTTAACCTGTTGTATTTCTGTACATTTTGGGGGAAACAAGTCCAAGGGAAATCTCTCCAATGGGACACACATAGGCAGCTCATAGATGCTACTCCTTTCCTTTTTATTTTATGTATTTATTTTTAATTATCCTTTTTTCCAACCAGCGAGTTACAAATACAATACAAACAGACTTGATTTTCCCATCCACACGTTTGAAGTGGATCGGGGAATCCTCCCAGCTGATGGCAGGTGTGTACGGACTCCCATTTAACATGAGTTTGAATGTGATTGCTTAATTCTAAACACAGCTACATCCCCAGTTATAAGTGGGTGTGCAACCACATTTTATTTTTACCCCCCCCTCTAAAAGATTTCAGTGGCTTTCAATTGAGTTGTACAGTTTTTATATGTACACTTCTTCCTTTTTTTTTTTTTTTTTTTTTTTTTTTTTTTTCTCAATCACAGAAACATGACATTTTTAACAGAGGTGTGTAGACTTTTTTTTTTTTATATCCACTGTATATCAAAAGAAGATTCAGGATGGCATGCCTCATCTTCCTGCTGTGCGATCACTTTTGCTGGCAAAGCTGGAATGGTAAAACCTAGTACACATGGGCCGAATGCTGGGCGACATCTGCCGGTTCAATAGAAACTGGCCAACATTCGGCCCATGTGTATGACAACTGATCAGACAGAAGCTAGAAATGAACAGGTCTGATCAATAATAGTAATACTCTTGTCATGCATCAGCCAACACATGTATAATAGCATACTACCCATGGTATAAGAAACGGGCCAAATAAGAGAAGTTCATTGTTGGGCATACACTTTAATGGAGCCTTTCTCAACACTTTTACTCCCAAGGAATGTTTGGTAAATTTTTTTCAGGTTCCAGGGGAAAGCCCTGGATGAGAATATGGTGGTGTCCTCTAATATTTGTGGGCAGTGTAGAAGTGATCCATTGCTTTGGATGTTAGTAAATGAGATAACCTGTTATTGATCACTGCTCAATGAACCCTTAGCAACTTCGGGAGGAAGCCTGGTTGAGAAACACCGCTTTAATGTATTCACATATTGTGTGATAAGACATATTGTGTGATAAGGATTGATTTCACAAAAAAGTCAGTAGGAAGAGGGTTATTCGGATGTTATCTGGCTGTGTGAACATTCTGTTCTGGATGCTCCCTGTTAAATATTCTTAAATCTAGATAAATAGAAATAGCAGTTGTTTTCTGATCTATTTTTAAAGGTGCAGGATCTTGGCATACCTACTAAATCGTTGACCTGGAACCAACATGCAGGACAATTCACACCTGATCAGTTGCATACTAGTTCCAGGTCGGTGACTCGCTGGGTTGTAAACAAGAATTGTTATCACAGCCTCCAAATTCAAACATGTTAACAATGGCAGCTCTTATTTTTCTTTCTTTAACAAGTTTGAAGGTTAGTTGGTTGTATATTTGTAGTGGCTCTCCACCTCATTACACAATTAAAATCAACTTTTTAAAGTGTTACTAAAACCACAACAGTAAAATCGGTCTGTATATGCAGTAAAGCATGCTTGTTAATCTCACTGTGGATTCTAAGGGGTTAATCCTCTGCATTGCGTAAAAAGTCTGTTTGATCCTGTATGCACAGATCCTCCTCCTTCCACTGTACTCAATATATTTCCTTAAAACCGAGCCAGGGGACAATCTGGGTTTAGTAATCCTTTTTAAGCATTTAACATTACTCACTAATAATAACAATAATAATAATATTATTAAATAATAAATGGATAACTGCAATAATATTAAATGGATAACTATTGTCAGACCTTTTTTTTTTTTTTTTTTTTTTTTTTTTTTTTTTTTTTTAATATGGCAATCTACCCATAAGTGATTTTTTTCCAAATATAATTGATGTATAGTGGGCTATAGGTCAACTCTTGGCTTCTTGGCTACTCCAGAAGCACAATGTCTCTGCTCTGCGTTTTCAGCTGTTTCTGAAGACCTGCACCCTATGAATATGGTGTTTTAGAAACTCTTGTAATGGTCACAGCAAGTGTGCACCCAGGAACTTTACTGCATGGCTGCCATGAAGGCTAGGTTCACACTTGTGCGTCTGCATCATCCATCATATTTGATGTGTTCTTATTGAAGTCAATGGAACCAAAAAAGCACCTATACTTTCTCCAAGGCGCAGGAAATAGAAATGAACAGGTCTGATCAATAATAGTAATACTCTTGTCATGCATCAGCCAACACATGTAAAATCACACTGGTGTGAATATAGGGACTTGATTTACTAAAGAAAAAAATTTAAATGTGCCCTTACTTGTGAATGTGGTCAAAGAATGCCCAACTCTGTGCAAGGGGGAAAAAACTATTTTTGCTTGCACATGTTTACATTCACATCAGTCCCTGCCCTTGAGGAGCTTACAATCTAAGGTCCCCAACTCATACGTACTAGAACTAATCTAGACAGGAGCCAATTCACCTACCAGCATAGCATGTCTTTGGAGTGTGGGAGCAAACTGTACTACTTGGGAGGAAACTGGCACAGGGAGATCATGCAGACTCCGGACAGATATTGCTGTGGCTAGGATTTGAACCAACGACCTTAGTGCTGCTAGGCTCGAGTGCAAACCACTTAGCCACTGTGCTGCCCATGGCATTGCCTTTAGTAAATCGACACCAGAAAGTTCCCCAAAAAAAAAAAATTAAAGAACTTTGTTAGTTTAAATCTGCAGCATCAACCAAAAGCTGTTAAGTCCTTTTTGGGTGGACTGATTATTTTAAGAGGAACTTCATCAAGTTTAAAAAAAAAAAAAATTGACAGCTACAAATACTGTGGCTGCTGACCTTTAAAACAAATTGGATGATACTTAATAAATCTAAGCCAGCTTGCCAGGGAGGCTGGTTCTGCAATATCATGGAACGTGTGACATGACCCAGGAGGCTGGGGGAGTGACATGTGATGTATCATGGCGATACCTCACATGTGGTGTTTGACCACCGTTTTCATATGCGGGCGCTACTCGCATATGCTTCTGCGCGCGAGCTCGTCGGGACAGGGTGTTTAAATAGGAATACAACATTTTTTTATTTTATATCATTTTTATTTATTTTTACACTGTTTAAAAAAAAAAAAAAAAAAAGTGTCACTTTTATTCCTATTACAAGGAATGTAAACATCCCTTGTAACAGAAAAAAACATGACAGGACCTCTTAAATATGAGATCTGGGGTCAAAAAGACCACAGATCTCATATTTACACTAAAATGCAATTAAAGTAATTTAAAAAAAAAAAGACATTGAAAAAAGTATGCCTTTTTAAGACGTATGGGCGGAAGTGACATTTTGACGTCGCTTCCGCCATGCAGTGTCATGGAGACGAGTGGGCGCCATCTTCCCCTCACTCGTCTCCAGGCACAGCTAGAGGACAGACGCGATCGCCTCCGCCGCTACCGATGGCTTCGGTAAGCGGCGGAGCGCCCCTGGATCGTGGCGGGAGGGGGGGCCCTCTCCCGCCACCGATTAAAAGTGATCTCGCAGTGAATTCGCTGCAGAGACCACTTTTATCTTGTAGCCGACCGCCGCACGAAAACGGGGATACCGGGGTTATGGCGGCTAGCTGCTGCCATAACGACGCTATCCACCGGCAAAGTTAGGACGAACATCGGCGTGTGGCAGTCGGCAAGTGGTTAAAAAGTAATATGTTTTTGTGTTTTTTGTAGCTGAACTCCAGGCACACAGATAAGACGCATACTGGAGTTTTGTCTGTCAAAGGATTTGTCTGTCCAGTTCTGAGATTTGGGTTTTTTTTGAACATGGATGTTTTCACATATAAAATATGCCTAGAATACACATACATACATACATACATACATACATACATACATACATACATACATACATACATACATACATACATACATACATACATACATACATACATACATACATACATGGACCAGACGAATTGTGATCCATGTATTGGGCACTGTGGTTGTACAGAAGTCAATATACCAATCAACTTTTGTATACACGTCCTGACTGTTTTCCCTGTAAGATCAGCACCACAGGAAATAGCCTGCAATGCTGATCAGTGTATTCTGATGGCGGGGAAATCTCCCCACTGTCAGAATACAGAAGCTCAGCGGGAGAATTCCCCCATTCACCTCAAATGCGTGAATGGGGGGGTCAGCAGGGTGAACGAAAAAACAAACTAGTCTGTGGGCTGCTTAAAATTCCTATTTTCCTGTGCTTGAGGTGCCACTGGTGGGGTACAGTTGGTCATAGTTGGTGAGGTTGAAAAAAGACACAAGTCCAACCTATGTGTGTGATTGATGTCCGTATTACATTATATATCCCTGTATGTTGCGGTCGTTAAGGTGTTTATCTAGAAGTTTTTTTGAAACTATCGATGCTCCCCGCTGATGCCACCAGTGGAAGGGAATTCCACATCCTTGCTGCTCTTAG
The DNA here is from genome assembly GCF_042186555.1 of Aquarana catesbeiana. Taxonomy (NCBI): domain Eukaryota; kingdom Metazoa; phylum Chordata; class Amphibia; order Anura; family Ranidae; genus Aquarana; species Aquarana catesbeiana. The sequence continues at coordinate 567,934,470 of NC_133328.1, forward strand.
AGTAAAGAACCCTCCACGTAGTTTAAATTTAGAAGAAAAGAGGTTTAATTTTTAAACTACGTAGAGGGTTCTTTACTGTAAGAGCGGCAAGGATGTGGAATTCCCTTCCACAAGCGGTGGCATCAGCGGGATAGAGATATAGGGATAAAACTTTTTCGTGGAAGGGAGTTTAACAAGACTCATGGTCACTCATTAAATTTATAAGAAAAGAGGTTTAACCTTAATGAGTGGCCACGTGTCTTGTTAAACTCCCTTCCATGAAAAGGTTTTATCCCTATTGTGGGGTCACCAGTATGGTATTTAGCAAAGACGCTTGAGAGGGGGTATGATTTCAGTTTACAGAGAGAATAAGTTCAGTGCTCGCAACCTTTCCTCATAACTAACATCCTCGGGACCCTTTATTAGCTTTGTTGCCCTTCTTTGTACTCGCTCCATTTCCAGTACATCCTTCCTGAGGATTGGTGCCCAGAACTGGACAGCATACTCTAGGTGCAGCCGGACCAGAGTCTTGTAGAGCGGGAGAATTATTGTTTTATCTCCTGGAGTTGATCCCCTTTTTAACCACTTCAGCCCTGGAAGGATTTACCCCCTTCCTGACCAGAGCACTTTTTGTGTTTCGGCATTGCGTCACTTAAACACTAGGGCGATCAAGGGGTTAAGTGTATCCTAGGTAGTGATTCTAATTGTGGGGGGGGGGGGGGGCTGGGCTACTACTCACATGACGGCGATCATTTCTCCTGATTACAGGGAGTAGTGATCTGTCATGTCACTAGGCAGAACGGGGAAATGCCTTGTTTACAAAGGCATCTCCCTTTTTTTTTTTTTCTGCTCCGTGACATCGCAGGCACCCGGCGGACATAGACTCCGGGACCCGCGGTCATGGAGCACACGGCGTGCGCCCACAATGCTGCATCTTAAAGGGGACATACCCGTACGCCCTTTTGCCAACCTGTGCCATTCTGTGTATCGGTGTGCGGCGGTCAGGAAGGGGTTAATGCATGCCAATAGTCTGTTTGCTTTGTTAGCAGCTTGGCATGCCATTGCTGAGCCTTTCCATCCTAGATTCCCCCAGAGGTCCCCCCCCCAGTGTATAGATTGCATTCATATTTTTGCCACCAAATGCATTATTTTACGTTTATCTACATTAAACCTAATTTGCCATGTAGTTGCCCACCCCATTAATTTGTTCAGATATTTTTGCAAGGTTTTCACATCCTGTGGAGAAGTTATTGCCCTGCTTGGCTTAGTATTGTCTGCAAATACAGAAATTGAACTGTTTATCCCATCCTCCAGGTCGTTTATGAACAAATTAACTATGATTGGCCCCAGCACAGAACCCTGGGGGACCCCACTACCCACCCCTGACCATTCCGAGTACTCCCCATTTATCACCACCCTCTGAACTTGCCTTTGTAGCCAGTTTTCAATCCATGTACTCACCCTATGGTCCATGCCAACGGACCTGATTTTGTACAATAAGCGTGTCAAATGCTTTTGCAAAATCCAGATACACCACGTCTACGGGCCTTCCTTTATCTAGATGGCAACTCACCTCCTCATAGAAGGTTAATAGATTGGTTTGGCAAGAACGATTCTTCATGAGTCCACGCTGATTACTGCTAATGATACCTTTCTTATTACTAAAATCTTGTATATAGTCCATCATTCCTTCCAAGAGTTTACATACTATTGATGTTAGACTAACTGGTCTGTAATTCCCAGAGATGTATTTTGGGCCCTTTTTAAATATTGGTGCTACATTGGCTTTTCTCCAATCAGCTGGTACCATTCCAGTCAGTAGACTGTCAGTAAAAATTAGGCATAATGCTCTGGCAATTACTTGACTGAGTTCCCTAGTACCTTCCAGATGCAAGTCATCTGGTCCCGGTTATTATTAATGTTAAGTTTCTCAAGCCTAATTTTAATTCTGTCATTTGTTAACCATGGAGGCACTTCCTGTGATGCGTCATAAGGATAAACACTGCAGTTTTGGTTACTGAAGACTGAGGAGAAGAGTAAATTCAATACCTTTTTCCATATCCCCATCCTTTGTAACCATATGTCCTCCTTCATTCTTTATGGGGCCAATATGGTCTGTCCTCCCGTTTTTACTGTTTACATACTACATACTTGAAGGGGTTGTAAACCCTTGTGTTTTTCACCTTAATGCATCCTATGCATTAAGGTGAAAAAACACTTGGCAGTGACCACCCCCAGCCCCCCCTGTTTTACTTACCCGAGCCCCATATTTCTGTCGGTGGAGACGGCTCTCCCTCTCTCCACAGGGTCCCAGCTCTTGGATAGATTGATGGCAGTGCAGCCATTGGCTCCTGCTGATGTCAATCAAATCCAATGATGTGGATGCCTGGGGGGGTGGGGCCTAGTGTGGCATTTGTGTCTATGGACGTAAATGCTGAACTCGGACTAACCCCCTGAGAGAGGGCTTCTCTCCTCCTAGGAGGTTATCTGATGCTGGGAGGAGCCGCCGAGGGACCCCAGAAGAGTATGTTCGGGGCCGCTCTGTGCAAAACGAACTGCACAGTGGTGGTAAGTATGATATGTTAATTTAAAAAAATAAAAAACAAGCCTTTACAATCACTTTAACCACTTAAATACCAGGCACTTATACACCTTCCTGCCCAAGCCAATTTTCACCTTTCAGTGCTGTTGCAATTTGAATGACAATTGCGCAGTCATGCTACACTGTACCAAAAAAAACAATTTTTTTTATCATTTTGCTCCCACAAATAGAGCTTTCTTTTGGTGGTATTTGATCACCTCCTGCAATTTTTTTATTTTTTACGCAAAAAATAAAAAAAGACCGAAAATTTTAGGAAAAAAAAAAGTTTTTTTTTTTTTTTTTGTAAATAAGTACGTTTTTTCTTCAATGACGTGCACTGATGGCCACTGATGGGGTGGCACTGGGCGCTTGTAGGTGGCACTGACATCGATGGGTGGCATTACTGGGCATCAATGAATTTTGTTTTCCTAATGCTGCCAGTCAGTGCCCATTTGTGGGCACTGATTAGTATTGATTGGGCATATGTTGGCACATGTGGAAGACCATGTGGGATGTACCTGGCCATCCACATATGTGCTTCCCTGGTGGTCTGAAGTGGGCATCTGAGGGGGGGGGCTGTGCTGATAAACCCCCCCCCCCCCCCCCCCCCATCAGAGCTGCCGATCGGCTCTCCTCTACTCGCGTCTGTCAGACACGAGTGAGGAAAATCCGATCAACGGCTCTTCCTATTTACATCGTGATCAGCTGTGATTGGACACGGCTAATCACGTGGTAAAGAGCCTCCACCGTAGGCTCTGTACTGAGATCGGTGTAGCGGTGTGTCAGACACACTGTACCACCGATTGCTGCGATGCGTGCCCCCACGGGCGCACGGCCTCTGTTATCTTGCAGGGTGTCATATGACGCCCAGTCAGGATAACTGAACCACCGCCCGCCTGTCATTCTGCTATAGGCTGGGCAGGAAGTGGTTAAAGAATTTCTTGGGATTTTTTTTTTTTTTTTTTGCTTTCCTCCACTATGTGTCTTTCCTGTTTTTTATCTTAGCAGCCCTAATTGCACCCTTACATTTCTTGTTGCATTCTTTATAAAGTCTGAATGCTGATGATGATCCCTCAACCTTGTATTTTTTTTTTTTTTTTTTTTTTTTTTTTTTTTAAGGTCTTCTACTTTGCTTTTATATGCATTTTTACATTGGAGTTAAGCCATCCAGGACTTTGTTCACTGTTTTAAATTTATTACCCAATGGGATGCACTGGCTAATGCCCTTATTTAATATGCTCTTAAAGCAAACCCATCTCTCTCCTCATGTTCTTTGTTCCTAAGATTTTTTTTTTTTTCCCCCAGTTCATGCCTCCTAGCAAAGTTCGTAGTTTAGGGAAGTTGGTCCTTTTTGAAATTCAGTGTCTTTGTTATTCCCCTATGTTTCCTATTTGTGTGGTTTATTCAGAAGGGAAGGAAAAGGCTGTGTATGCCCTTGTACTCATGTAAATGCCGATGCTTCTTTGCATTGTTTACCCCCACATGTGCGTGTGCTGTATTTCCAAGATGCAGACGTTTTGAGAAACTCGTAGCATGGCCTTACATGGCTCTACCAAACAGTAAAGTCTTGCCTGACTAGGCACAGGACCCGATCTTTCTCTTTCACCTTCATTTACAAATCTTCTCCCTGCCCTCACCCTGTGACTGGAAGTGAAAGGAGAAGCAGCACACAGAGTTCAGCTTTCTGTCACGCTTTACTTCTTTCAGCCTAATACTTGCACTACAGCACAATGGTATTTGGTACCTTGTGGTGCTGCTTCTCCCTCCCCCAGTTTGAGCTCTGTTCTGCAGTTTGTACAGTAGACTGCAAGAGGCTTGATACCGGGTCAAGTTGGGTAAATAAGACGATGGTGTTTGCTTTCTGACCAGTTTTCAAGGTGCAGGATCTTGGCAAACCACTACTAGGTCAAATCCTGAGGGATTTCTTCCAACAGAAGCTTTTTCCAGTGATGGCTGTCTTAAGAGGGCATTTACCTTATTTTTTTGAGTGATTTCCTCTCACGACAGGAAGTAAAGGTAGCTCTCCCCAGTGGGAAATTAGTGGCAAAACTGATGGGTTGTAAAGTGGTATTTAACTGTATCTGAGCAACACAAAGCAAACAATCCCGTTCAGATGTCTTTATGCTTTATTTTGTTGACAAATCACCTTGAAAAAGGCATTTCTAGCTGCGGCAATCTTGAGTAAGGGTAGATGATTTATGTAGCATTTGGTTCCTGAAAATCCACCTGCCCTCGTGATGGCGAACCTTGGCACCCCAGATGTGTTGTAACTACATTTTCCATGATGCTCATGCACTCCGCAGTGTAGTTGAGCATCATGGGAAATGTAGTTAAACATCTGGGGTGCCAAGGTTTGCCATCCTGCTACCTCTGATCCATCATGTTTAGGTCCAGACAAAAACGGAAAGGATGTAGTCCCAGGTGTTTTTTTTTTTTTTTTTTTTTTTTTTTTTACCTTAGATGGACCTATGAGGTAGGTGTGTAAACTGACAGAAGTCTGTTTACATCCGCCTGTCTATGGAACTGCTTGGGGCTTCCAATCAGATTCGCCTGAAAACCAGGCATGATTAGAAAGCCTTTGTGAAAGGCTCCTTAGGATTTTTGAATAAGTAAAGTTCCAGTATAATTTGTTTTTATTTTGGAAAACCCCAAAAAACCAAAACCTTTTTCTTTTTTGCATCCTTTCTTCACATCTCAGTGATGCTGATCTCTTGCTGTCTGCATGCACTCCAGAAATGGCTACATGGCTTTTTTAGGATGGACTTTCTAGAGGTGAAACATTGCAAAATGCCCATGCAGTTGGTGTTGAAACATCCACTTGTAATTCCCCATGAAAAGCCTGTGTGACTGGATGACTACACAGGGGCAGGATTAGGACAGATTTTCAGCAGCCTCTAAATGGAAGTGCCTGAACAAAGTTACCTTTTGTGGCAGGATCAAACGTTCATTTTTAAGAGCTGGTATTTAAAAGCTAATTTTAAAATTACATTTTAAAGTAGAATGCTAGCATAAACCTAACTAGTCTTAAAAATCCCCCCTCCCTCCTAATACCTACACTAACTAACCTGTATAAAAGTGATATATATATACTTGGCTGTTTCCAGCCTGATCCGGTCCCATGATCTTGCTCTTCTGAGTCAGGCAGCAGCTGCAGGGGAGAGGAAGGAGCGCTGATAATGAAGGTCCATAGGAGCCTCTGAGTGACATCATTGCTCCGGACCTTACCAGCCTTTGTTGAGCACCCTCTCCTCTTCCCTGCAGCTTCTGCTGGCTGAAACGGGAGCATGATCATATGACTGGACCAGAGCGGGCTGAAAATCGGAAAGTATATTGATCTTTTTTTTTTAAAAAAGGTTAGTCAGCGAAGATGTTGGGGGGGAGGGAGCATTTTTAAGGCTAGTTTGTTTATCCCGGAATTCTACTTTTAAGTATTATATAAAGTTTTATTGATTGTGTTTACATACACTTTGTATGTAGGTAGAATGTTAGAATTTTTTTAATGGCCCCAAGTGCTGTACAAAGAGCAACAATGAAAATAAATTAATTCTAGATTGGGATAGTAATAAAAATAGTTTGCTTGGTTGCAATTAAGTTAGCGTCTTGCTTTCTGCATAGTCACAATTGCTGCTCTTGTAAAATTGTCTGACTGTTTAGCCTGTCTCCTTCCTTGTGTAATATTTATTGATATCTTGCTGGCAAGCAAATACCTTTTTGGTTGGATAGTATTGTAGCAACTGTTAAGGAATGTGTTGACAGTATATTAAATGGTAATAAGTAATGACAAATAACATTGATATATTATGCAAGTGATATTCTTCTGGGAGTTCTTGATTGGCTTATGTGTTAATCCAAGTGTTTAAAGTTCCTCTTGAGGGTTTCCCCAGACCTCTTAGAAATTTTAACCAGACTCTTATGCTAGACAAGCTTGTTGCTACTGTGCATGTGTGAGCTTGCTTCCTCATGCATGTCTTGTCTTGTAGCAGCACTGGGTCGTCTCAGTGGTGACATTTTGAGCTCAGGCTGTGGACAGCCAGGAGAACCCCGGAGGACACAGCAGCCTCTTGTGTCTGATGTAAAAATAGCTTTAGGGTGGCAACATGAAATCACTTTTCCCCAGATTAGATGACCACCATTGCTCAAACAAAAATAACAGGGTGAAAAGCAACAGTCGATCATGTTTGATTTCAGCCAATGTTTGTTTTATTTATTTTGTTTTAATAGGGGGGAAAAACCAAGTTTTACCATATTGGAGCTGAAGGTGTCTGGATGAGTTTTCCCCTCACACCTCTATTGCATTTACATGGAATAGCTGGACATGCCCTTTTAAGTAGTCTTTGGATGTAAGTTATCTGATGCTTGGACTGCACCCTTGAATTTGCATTACCATTCAAAAAGAGAAAAACTCCTTGTTAAATATTTTAACGAGCAAGGATTTCTACTGAACCATTGGTTGTCTATATAAAAGAACACAGCAGTAGATGACTGCTTGGATGCTCAATTGGGTTGAAATTCAAAATAAGCTCTACAAGGGGAGAGTAGTCTCATTCATCAAGCTTGAATTCTGCAAACATTGGGGTTTTTTCATAATGCCCTAGGCTAGGGTGAAAGGGGGGTATGGAATAAGTTTTTAGATAGAAACGTGCGGGCAGGGGGTACAGGTGCGGTATTAAAAGTGCACAGCAATATGGGGGGGAGGGGGGGAGTGGCTTTGTGCGGACATCAGGTAAAAATAGAAGTTCTTAAGACGCATGCAAAGTCTCTTCTGCCAAACAAACTACCTGACGGCAATTTCTGTTAAGCAGGGTTTTTTCTTTTTTTGCTTTATCTAACAGGGTGAATACTTCTGTGCAAAATGTAAAAGCATTGTTTCCCTGGAAGCCCAGGTTCTGAATCTGGGGAAGCAACTGTCAGCACTGAGAAGTCCCTCCATACTAAAGGAGAGCCAGGAATGTACACGGCAGGGGCCAGCACAGAGGCGGGTGGAGACAGAGGTGCAGGCACTAGCAAAGAGTAGATGGGTGACAGTCAGGAAGGGTGGAGGGGGAAGTGCCAGGGAGGCTGATCCAGGGCTGGAGCATCCCAATAAGTACGCTCCATTGAGTGACATTGGTGAAACCAGTCGGGGACCAGCACTACTGGAGATGAGGGACTCTCCTAGCTGCCAGGGGAAGAACTCCTCCAGTGAGAGTGGAGGGGAAGGGAAAGAAAAGACAGATTATGGTGGTAGGGGACTCAATTCTTAGGACAGAGAGGCCAGACCTGAAGCGACGAACAGTATGTTGTCTACCGGGCGCTCGGGTTCGGCACATCACGGATCTGGTAGACAGATTACTGTGAGGGGCTGGGGAAGACCCAGCTGTCATGGTACACGTTGGCACCAATGACGAAGTCAGAGGCAGATGGAGTGTCCTAGAGAACGATTTTAGGGACTTGGGAGCTAAATTGAGGAAAGGGACCTCCAAGGTAGTATTTTCAGGAGTACTACCGGGTACATCAAGCCACACCAGAAAGGCAGAGGGAGATTATGGAAGTAAACAAGTAGCTGAAGAGCTGGTGTAGTAAGGGAGGGGTTTGGGTTCCTGGAGGACTGGGGCGACTTCAGTCGATAACCGGTACTATAGACGGGACAGACTGCACCTAAATGAGGGTGCAGATCAGCTGCGAATGAAGATGGCTAAAAAGTTAGAGGGGTTTTTAAACTAGGCGATTGGGGGGGGGGGGGTCCAGAGGTAGAGATGGTCAGCGCGGAACATATTCCACAGGGTAGTATTGGGGGCATTAGTGGTGGGTTGACCAAAGCACATAAACCCAAGGTAAGTATAGTTGCAAGTCCTAGTTGCTATCTCGAAACGCCCAATAAGAGGATAATATGCGACCGGTCTAAACTACGGGGCATGTTCACCAATACCAGGAGCCTAGCGGACAAGATGGGTGAACTATAGATACTGTTGTACGAGGAGGATTTGTATTTTGTGGGAATTTCAGAGGCCTGGTTCAACAGCTCTCATGATTGGCTGGCAAACATTCTAGGGTATACCCTTTATCGCAAGGATAGAGAGGATAAATAGGGGGAGGGGTATGCCTATATATCAAGAATAATGTACAAGTGAATGTAAGAGATGACATCACTAAGGGAGCTAGGGAGGAGGTGGAGTCCTTATGGGTAGAGCTCCAAAGGGATGAAGCTAAGGGTAAAATAATACTGGAAGTATGTTATAGGCCCCCTAATAGCGATGGGCCGATCGGACCTGAACTTCCGAACACCGCGAACGTTTGGACCCGAATAACGAACCCCATTAAAGTCAATGGGACCTGAACGTTAAATATCTCAAGTGCCCATTTTGAAGGCTTAAATGCAAGTAATTAGGCATACAATGGTTATAGGGATCTGGGTCCTGCACTGGGGGACATGGATCAATAAAAAAAAAAAAAAAAAAAAAAAAAAAAAGTTTGTGAAAAACGTCATTTTTAAATGAGCAGTGAATTTTTTTTTTTTTTTTTTTTTTTTAAAATTGAATGCCTAAAAATGGAAAATTCCTTCCAATATAGTGCCGGGGTGGGGGGGGGGGGGTTTCTTTAGTCTAACTGTAAAGTGGCAGATCTGTACCATGTCTAGAATCTGCTGCAGCAATAATTGAATTTTATAAAGCAAAAAAAAAAGACATTTTTTTTGCAAGCTGCCTTTATTTTGCTCACAGCTGGGGAGCCAGTGTGTATGATGAGGCCACAATGTAGTGCATTGGGAACAGAATTAGAGATTTTTTGGATACATTCTGGTGTCTCTTCGGATAGAAGTAACGGGTGCCTTAAAATTGCTCTTTGGGTGTCGGTGGCCCCTTCCCACCGTAACCCTATAGAGATAATCTTGATGAAAGCAAAACAGGTGCAGAAAAATTACTCTTTGGGTATCGGGGCGCCTTCCCACCATAACCCTATATAGGTGCCCTTGATGAAGGCAAAGAAATTTGCAATGATATGCACCTGTCAGAAAAATTGGTCTTTGTGTGTTAATTATGCCCATGAAACCTATACCAAAAACATTCTTCGAGGTTAAATGATTGAACACCCTCAAAGCTAGACAGCCTGCTGGCACGCTTACAGTGCCAAGGGAACGTCTGCCTCTCCTTGTTCTCCCAGACATTATTGGGAGGGAGGGGCAGAGTTTATAAGCAAATGTAAAGAAGTTGACATCTGTATGTAGATGCACTTTAATCAATGTAAAGAAGAGTTTGGTGCCCTTTGAGTACCCACACTGCACAGACACACTCCACGGATGCAATATAATATACTGCAATATAATGCGCCAAACGTACAGTGATGCACAGAACTATATGGCGTTAAACTGGCAGTAACGCAATCAAATAGACGGTGTTCAACCGTCGCTACACTGAAGCAATCTGAACTGTCCCTACTCTAGCTATATACTAATGTCGAGATTACTGACACGGTCTCACTACACTACACTGAAACTATCTGAGCTGTCCCTACTCTAGCTGCACACTATGAAAAGCTGAATGATGGTCCTCCTCACTACAATCACACTATCCCTAGACTGACACTAAGCTAATATTCTACACTGACAATTGAAGCAATATAGCACTGAACAGAGCCCTGTTCTATCTCTCTCCACAACAAAATCACACTGAAAATGGCTGCTATTGAAAGAATACTTTTTTACTGTGGGGCGGGAATGAGCCATGATTGGGTAAAGTCATGATGACCATGTCCAATCATAACTGACAGTGCTCTGTGCCCTGATTGGCTAAAGCAGTGAAAGCTTCTGCCAATCAGGGCTTGCAATGCACTGTTCAATGCCACAATGCATTGTGGTCGGTTCGGGGGGGCGAACAAACGGTCGAACGGTACCAGCTGATTGAAGAAAAGACACTGTAGCACCAATATTAAAAAAGGGCCCAAAATACATCCCTGGGAATTAGATCAGTTAGCCTAACATCAATAGTATGTAAACTCTTCGAGGGGATAAGGAACTATATATAAGATTTTAGTAATGAGAACAGTATCATTAGCAGTAACCAGCATGGATTCATGAAGAATGGTTTTGCAAGAACAAACCTTCTATGAGGAGGTGAGTTGCCATCTAGATAAAGGAAGACCCGTAGACGTGGGGTATCTGGATTTTGCAAAAGCATTTCACACCGTTCCCCACCGTTCCCCATAAACGTTTCCTGTACAAAATAAGGTCCATTGGCATGGACCATAGGGGGTGAGTACATGGATTGAAAACTGGCTACAAGGGCGAGTTCAGAGGGTGGTGATAAATGGGGAGTACTCGGAATGGTCAGGGGTGGGTAGTGGGGTCCCCTAGGGTTCTGTGCTGGGACCAATCCTATTTAATTTGTTCATAAATGACCTGGAGGATGGGGTAAACAGTTCAATCTCTGTATTTGCGGACTATACTAAGCTAAGCAGGGAAATAACTTCTCCGCAGAATGTGGAAACCTTGCCTGCCAGTGGTTGGCTCTGGGGCTCACTGAACACAGCTCTGTGAGTGTAAACAGCACAGAGCGGTGTTCAGTGACAGCAGGGGTTGGGGTGCTTAATATGCAAATTTTCCACAGCTTTCTCAGAACTAGTGACATGATTTTAAAAATGTAAACCTTTGTGTGTACTGTAATATGCACCCTTGTTCTGGAGTTTCTTTTAATTAGGCTAATAGTTCTACCTGTAGCTGAAATGCTCTGTTCTTCTTCTCTTGCAGTTCAACCAGACGGTAGGCAATGAGATCAACATTGGTGTTGGTACTTCATTCTGCCTGTGCACAGATGGACAGCTTCACATTAGACAAGTGCTACATCCTGAAGCCTCTAAAAAGGTAATTTTAAGTATTTTTTATTTCTGCAGAATATTAGAAATGGGCATTTTTATCAAACTATTCTAAAATATTGTAATCCCTCCTGTGAGCACAATCTTTGGATGGAGGCTTCTCCCTGGTGGCCCTGACCTCTGCAGTGATGAATGTGTGCTGTTCATAAAGCATAATGATGCCAGGCTCGTGCTTGGTGGTACAGCCTTCACTCTCTATAGCATGTACCTGCATAATCCAAGTCTACCTTTATTTATGAGGATGTAAGTAATGCTCAACCCTAGGCAGGCCAGGGCAGTATTCATTGGGAGAAGTTTTCATTTGTGGTTAAGATGGGGAAAGGGTGCTTTGGCCATTTTGATACTGAAGGTACAGTTGTCTTTCTGTGAATAAAGTTCTTGACTAGACAGGATTAAGTTGGTTATGTACTGACTGGTAAGCCAGAAAGCAGCCATGAGGAATTATGAACAAATTCTGTCTTTGACGGGGAATGGTTCAATGAACTGGTGGTGTGTTTTTGTGGGTGGGTTTGTTTGTTTTTGTTTTTTTTCCTTAATGCCCATTTGCTGCCTGGCTTCTGAAGTATCATGTATATCGGTGGTGGTCATTTTGAACATAAGAGATCCTAAAGTTCAGCTCCACTGCTTCAAAAGGGTTGCACATAATAGCTTGTTTTCAGGCGCATTGTGTCAAGTTAGGCAGCCTAGTTTTAATGAATTGACCATAATGGCCAAATTCTTTAGTCCCACTGCATTTCTTGTAGCATAATGCAATGCACAATAAAGAGAAGTGGTAGTAAAAGAAGTCTCATTGTTGGTGTCTGACAGTAAAATTATATGTCGGTGTTGGTGGCTGCAGTCAAAACTCCTAGTGTTGCTGTCAGTGGATGCAATGATGCCCACCCCCTCAGCACTGGTGTCAACGTCCACGATGACCACCCACAGCATACTGGTGTCAGTGGCTGCAATGTCTACCCCTGACATTGGTGGACATAGCCATGATGCTCCTGTGCCTCCTCCTTATATGCCCCTCGTCCAATCACAGAACGCCTTTTATTCTTTGAAAAGAATACAGGACATTTTCTGAACATAGGAGCTGCATGGCGTGTGATCACTGTGCTTCAGCCTGTCAGTTTCACCACGGGAACTTTAGCAGTGACATCAATATTAGAGCCTGAATGTAAGTACTAAGAGTGAGTTGCACTTCATTTTAGGTACCTTACTGGTACCACTCTGTGAACCAGGTATCGGTTACATAATATACAGTAGTTTTGTAGTCATTGCGGTATTAGTATAGTTTTCATAATGGGAGACTTGGTGTAACCAATAAATGCAGTATCTAACACGCTTTGCAACGTAGAGTCTCTAATTATAAACTCATTCTAGAGGCACATTCCCAGGTGATATTAGCAGGCTGTGTGATCTGTTTACATATTTGACGCTCCTCTTCATATTGGTTACATGTAATCTTGCTTTAAGCTTATTTAGAAGTTATAAATTGCATTAGTTTACAGACAGATGCTAAATCTACATTACTGAGAAAGGAAGAGCATTTTTGCTGCCTTTTAACCCTTCTCATCTGTATCCAAAACTGGGGAAAAATAAGCGTGGCTATAAATTTAGGTTTTTGTGTCCAGGGTGCTTTGGGAGAATTTGGCTCCTTTGAGTCGGTCCTGTGCCTTTCTTCTCCCACCTCCACTTCACTATTGGTGGATAATGCCTATCGCAGCTATGTACAAATAGTAATTTCCAAAAGGTGCTTTGCACTCTTGCCGAGATCAAGTGCAGTCAATGCTGGATGTCCTATTTTCAGTTTTGGCAGTTTACATACATTAAAGCAGATCTTCATTGCATCTGAGCACCAGAAAACTATTTTAATTTTTTACTACTCAGAGCAAACTTCCCCCATCCATCTGTGTCTCCATGCTTTATTTTGTTGAGGAATCGGTTTGAAAAACACCCCCCTAGCAGTTCTAGTTGTGGCAATCTTGAGCAAGGACAAATGATTCATATAGCATGTACTCCCTGGAATCCATAAGCCCTTAGCTCAAGAATGCATTTAGGAGTGTGCTTAGCTGTGAAAACCATATAATCAAACATCTTGTTTCTAACTTTGCTGTGCTGCCTATACTGGTTAAAACAGCATTTTAGGCCAAAAGGCACTAAAATGGCAGTTGTTGCATGTGAATATTGGCCAGGAAGACCTCCATCAGGGATTGGTCTCCACCCTCCCAAGTGAGACTTCGGTTCTAGTCAAGCTTGGTGTGCTAAGTCAGCTTGTGTTTCGTAATATATGGATGTTCCAGGAGTGAGAAGTCCCTGCCCTAATTCCAATTCTGTTCTCCTCATCTGTGACCTTTTTGGGTGGTTCACCACCTCCTGTCCTTTTTATTTTATCTAAGAGAAATTCCCAAAACATGGCCTGTTTGGGAGTACTTGACAGGGTTGAGAACCCCTACTGTAGTGAACCAACAGCATCATGAAGGCCAAGGAGCACACAAGGCAGATCAGGGATCAAGTTGTGGAGAAGTTTAAACCAGGGTTGGGTTATAAAAATGATCCCAAGCTTTGAACATCTCACAGAGCATGGTTTAATCCATCATCCGAAAATGGAAAAAGATTGGCACAACTGCAAACTTAGCAAGACATGGCCGTCCGCCTAAACTGACAGGCCCGGCAAGGAGAGCATTATTCTGAGAAGCAGAAAAGAGGCCCATGGTAACTATGGAGGAGCTGCAGAGATCCACAGCTCAGGTGTGAGAATCTGTCCACAGGACAACTATTAGTCGTGCACTCCACAAATCTGCCCTTTATGGAAGAGTGACACGAAAGCCATTGTTTGAAAGCAAGCCATAAGTCCTTTTTGCAGTTTGCAGGAAGCCCTGTGGGGGACACAGCAAATGTGGAAGGTGCTCTAATCAGATGAAACCAAAATTGAACTTTTTGGCCTAAAAGCAAAACGCTATGTGTGGCGGAAAAATAACATGGCTTTTCACCCTTAATGCACCATCCCCACTACGAAACATGGTTGTGGCAGCATCATGTTTTGGGAATGCTTTTCTTTGTCAGTTGATGGGAAGATTAATGGAGGCCAATGCAGGGCAATCCTAGCAGAATGCAAAAGACTTGAGACTGGGGCGGAGGTTCACCTTCCAGCAGGACAATGACTCTAAAAATACAGCCAGAGCTACAATGCAATGGTTTAGATCCAAGCATATTCACGTTTTTAGAATGGCCTAGTCAAAGTCCAGACCCAAATTCAATTGAGAATCTGTGGCAGGACTTAAATTGCTGTTCAGATGCTCTCCATCCAATATGACAGAGCTTAAGCTATTTTGCAGAGAAGAATGGGCAAAAAAGTCACTCTCTCTAGATGTGCAAAGCTGGTAGAGACATACCCAAAAAAGATTTGCAGCTGTAATTGCAGTAAAAGGTGGTTCTACAAAGTATTAACTCAGGGGGGCTGAATACAAATGCACGCCACACTTTTCAGATATTTATTTGTAAACCATTTTGAAAACTATCATTTTCCTTCCACTTCACAACTCTGTGCCATGTTGTGTTGTCTGTAACATAAAATTCCAATAAAATACTTTTGTTTTCGGTTGCAACATGACAAAATTTCAAGGGGCATGAATATTTTTTTTTTTTTTTTTTTTTGAGGCGGACTCTGTTTCTACGGAGCCCGCCTCGGTCCGCCGGCTCAGCGGGAGATCTGTCCGTTGATCTCCGCTGAGCCGGCGGATGACAGGTCCCTCTCTGCTCTCTGAGCGGGGAGGGGCTTGTCAGGTGCCGCTGCCGCCTATGGAGGGATCGGACGAAAACGGACAGCGTGTCCGTTTTCGTCAGATCTCCCCCGATCTGATCCGCCAGCGACGGACCTGGACGTAGGGCCATCCGTCTGCTCTTCAGCGGATCGGACTGGGTCGGATGTCAGCGGACATGTCTCCGCTGACATCTGACGCTCCATAGACTAACATGGAGCGCCCGTTCAGGTCCGCCGCCAAAACTGACAGGCGGACCTGAACGGTCCGATCGTGTGAAAGGGGCCTAAGTCGGTTTGCAGATGCTCTTTTAGTTTGTCTAATTCAGCATTTTCCATTTGCTGTTGATGTTTAGTTACATGAAACCAGTTGTAATACCCTGAAATATCAGCTCTTCCTCCAGGCCATGTCACTGCAGTGAAAGCAACTCTGCATCTTCCTCTGATCTTTGTCTATCTTAGCACACCCCTCAGGTCCTTTTCATAGATAATAAATTCTAAGACCTCTGGAAATGTCCATGTTACAGTTCATGTCTGAACAGACCTATAATGTAGAGTTTCTACATTCCTTGCAGGGCTATTTAGCTTGACTAAAGACGTTTAGGCTTTGTATGCACCTGCAACTTTTATTAACGGTTAAGTAATATACCTTCATAAACCATGTTCGTAAACGTATTAAGAAGGCAATGTAATGTAATTGAGCAATTTGCTAGCTAATATCAAAGTGGTTGTTTTGCAATTTGTGCTAATTTTGCAAGTCATTTTCCTTATTTCTTTATAGACTTATGCATAGTTCCCACCTGTCCCTGATTTCGCGGGACTGTGCCTGATTTGGAACAAAGTCCCTCTGTCCTTATTTGTCCATCATTGTGGTCTGATCCATATAGTTGTATATAATATGCACCATTTATCTTTTCAAAAGGTGTTTCCCTGTGCTAAACTTTTCATCCAATATCTAAATTTCAGAAGCAAGTATAAAGGAATCATAGTGGTAAACACTTGTGGGTTTAACTTGTATACATTTATTTTGTATAATTCTCCTTTTTAAGGGGGTGTGTCCTATGCCTACATACGTTTTTGGTAATGGGTGTCTCTTGTTTCCATCTGTTAGGAGGCATGTATATGCTGTAAGCCCTGGCTGGAGTGGTCCCTTGAACCAGTGAGGTCTAATACCTATTTAAATGCTTTATTTTGTCCTAAGTGAGCAGGTCTTGATGTCCTTGGTTTAGGAATGCTGGTGGTTTTTTTTTTTTTTTTTTTTCCTTTTGTAAATTTTTGTTCTGCGACGTGTGGGTGTGGTGTCTGGGGTTTTTTTTTTGTTTGTTTTTTTTTTTTTCTACATATCTGTATCCCCAGGATGGCCAACTATTTGAATTTGAGTCAAGTTTGAGGTTTTCTTTTCTTATGTGTTTATTTTATATGACCAGTTATCAGGATGTGGGGGCTAGACTCTTAAGCTAGCCATACATGTGGCAATGCTCACATCCATCCACTGGAAATTGCAAGTTATCAATGGAAACCTAAAAAAATCCTACCTCCCGCAAGTTTGACCCCTAGAATGTGGTCACTTGTAAAGTCAAAACTGGGCAACAAATTGACAGCTTTAATAAAGATTTGAGAATTTGAATTGAAATGGAGGGGAAAAAAAACTATAGTAACATCTTTTTGAAAGGAATCAGATTGTTCTTTTTTATTTTATTTTTTTCCTCGCCTACAGGTTGCAGAGCCAAATATCATATTTGGCTCCTTGGGAGACACAGGCTCCTCCCAATGTGTTATATGAACGTCCCAGGAGGCTGTGGGCAGCCAATACTTATGCTTTGGCTATGGGTAAAAAATTAGGAAGCAGGTTGCCATGGACCTATTTAACTTTAGAGTTTTCAATGATTCTGTCATTTCAACTGATATGATATACTTTAAGCAGACCACCTTTTTTAGTTTTCAGCGGTCTTTTGATTTGATCTCCAAACTGATATTCGTCAAAGCTAGCCATAGATGGATCTTAATTCTTCCAGGTTAGCATGGAAAAATTTTTACTCGATCGGTGCTGCTTATAAGTGTAATCGGACGACTAGGAAGCCTCCCTGCTGTCAGAATACAATGGCTCCATGGGAGAGATTCCCCCATCCACCTTGAATGTGTGGCTATAGGGAATCCAATTAATTTTTCTTTTGTTTAACCCACTAGTTGAAAGAAAATACATTGTGTATGGCCTTCTTAAGGCCAGCCAAAGATGGTGCAAATTTTCTTTCCTGCAACCATGGGTTGTAGGAAAGAAATTCACACATTCCCCTATCAACACGGTGACAGAGGAATCCCTCCTGAGTATTTGTCTTCTCCTGATGGGGGCAGAAAGCCATCCCCGCCGGGAGAAGACCGTGATTTTCGCTAGTGGCTATGGCCATGTATGGCCGGCCTTCGTAAGGAAACTATTGAGAACAGTGGTAATAAAAGATCTGAACTTGCTTGCTCACATGCTGTGCTGTCTATGCCTGCCCCTTACTATGTGGTACAACTAATTAAATATTTTTCTTTCTAAAATTCTATGTGGCTTATACACATACTGATCTTCTCAAAGGTTGCTCAGACAGGTCGCTTTTAGTGTGTTGTGATATAAATGGTTTGTGATAGGGGATTGCATGCTTTACATTAGGGCATATGTCAGCATGACAATTCTATATATAAAAGGAAAAATGTGAACAAGGACATAAAAAAACATATATTTAGATAAATATTTATAAAATTGTCAGTAACTGTTTTTTCCCAGAAGATCCGTTCCATATATGATTTCCGCCTAATCGCCAACTCACCATGCCTTCTTGCATGCAAGTCTTCTGTGTTCTAGAACTTATCAGTTGGGGCAAACGTGTTTATCTAATGTTCATTCAAATATTCTACAGAAGCACAGTACTCACCTCTTTTCCCCAGAGTGATATTCTACCACTTGTTGTTCTTGCCCCAAACCCCTCTGGTTAACCCTCATATAAAATAGGAATAGATGACTCTTTAATCAAGCCTGCTTGTCTAGAAGTATTTGCATGCCAAGTTGCTATTTTCCCCTTGCCTTTCTGGACTCTACAGGTGTTTATCTACCTGCTTCTTGGAATATTTCCTGCAACTATATGAGCCAATATTTACCAAGTGAGCTGAACAGGACATGCGTTCTCCTGAAGCGCAAACCATCCTTGTACTCTAGTACTGGCCCTGCAGGTGTGTACGAAAGTGAGATGGGTGCAGAAACGAGGTCGACAAGGAGGACTGGTTTCTCCGCTTGTGTGGCGCTAGAATGAGCTTAACTGCCCTGAAACGTCCTCTGAGACAGACAGAGAGGAATTGTTCTTTTATATGGGGCTGATACAAGGGAAATGTGCAGGGAGGTTTAACAGTGAATTAAGGTATTAGGATTATTGTGATTACTTACAACACAGGTTTCCGCATTAAGGTTGACATGGCTTCATGGCACTATCTTACTGTTCTGAACCATGTTTTAGGTGCTTGCCCATATGATTGGTTAGCAATTGTGATTAGTGAGTGACCTATATAAATGGGCTGTTCATTGGGTCTTTGCTACTGAATAGTCTGCTGTGCAGAAAAAAAAATCCTTGCTAAATGTTTTGTAATCTGTATAATTTAAAAAAAAAAAAAAAAAAAAAAACACATTGAATAATTTAACTAAAATATCTTATAGATTCTATACATGCTACAGTGCAAGCATTGTACACAGGATCTCATTGAGAGCAAAGCAGGATATAAACTTCCCTCTGCGGGGTCAGATCTTCAGATGACACTTGCCAATTTTCTTGTCATTGGCAGACCTGTATTATTTGTAATTACTGCCTTGCTCCCAACTGCCCTCACTTTGAGGGACTCTTTGGAAACCAAAATCTCTGTCTGTCCTTCCTCTTCAGTTGTCTTTTTGGTCTGATGTTTAAAACATAATTACTATTTAACTGCCAAAATTATTAGGATCCTTTCACATTGGTGTCATCCGTTCAGTCATGTTTTTTGCTAAGAAAAAAACATTCAGAGTACATCAGTTTGCACGTCAGTTTTCAGTTCAGGTCACATCAGTCTACATTTGCATCCATTTTGGTTTCTGCTAACTCTAAAAAAAATATCAAGAAGTGAAATGTTTTGTGCCTAAAAACTAACCTAAACAGAAAAGTCGTAAATCTATGGTATCTATTCAGATCCATCTAAACCAAAAACGGCTTAAAAAAATAAAACCAATAAAAAAAATTGAAGGTACATGGATGAAAACTGCTGATAATTCATTTGAATCCCCCTTACCACATACATTGTGGTTTAATCTAGCTCCAGGAAAAACTGACATTCAGATCTAGACTAAACACTCATGTGAAAGGGCCCTAATACTACACCAAATGTTTCATCAGCCTGAAAATTGTTTTATTTTGAAGAACCAATGTAAAGGAAAAGTGGTGATTAAAAGCACTTGTATATTTAAAGCAGAAATAGTCTACAGCAGGGGTAGGCAACCTAGGGCCATCCAGCTGTTTGAACTAAATTTCCCATGAGGCATTGCAAGGCTGGTAGTTACTCCCAGAGGCATGATGGGACTTGTAGTTCTTCAACAGCTGGAGGACCCCAGGTTGCCTACCCCTGCTCTACAGCAATGTGGCCTCCAGCCATGTGACATCAATAAACTTCTTGTCATTGCTGACACCATTGCCTAGTGGTCTTTCAGGTTTGGCGTAATGGGCCATCTTGATTATCTGTTCTGTGCAGAATAACTACATCTCTGCACCAAGGCATGCGGAAACAAACTTGTACAAGTATACAATCTAAAGAAATTTGCTAGCAGGCAGGTCCAAAGCATTTATTGCAAAATAGTGTTTTTGATGCAATAAACCCCTTCAGCCCACTATTTTTACTTTTTTTTTTCTTGTTCATGTGACTGGGAGCATGGCAGGGGCGCTTCCTTTGCCTACCTAAGCAAGAACTGTCATATAACCAGGGCTTTTTTTCAGGGGGAACTTGGTGGAACTCAGTTCCACCACCTCTGGCTCAGACCATTTGGTACCTGCTCACCACAATCACTTGTAAACACAGAAGTCTGGTTTCTGTGTTTACAAGTGACAGCTCTGCACCCTGTATGTAATGCAATCCAGGTATTTAATGCCCCTTTAAGACCCTCCTACTGTTTTCATGAAATTTGACTGAACACACCCACTATTTGATGTGAATTGGAGGGTGTGTGTAGGGGGAGGGGTTTTGCGGGGCCCGTGGTTAAGTTCCAGCACCTATTGTTTGAGAAAAAAAGCCCTGCATATAACATTTGTTTGCTGTAGCCCCTAAAATAAATAAATAAATAAAAAAAACAAACAAAAAAAAAAAAAAAAACCTTGCCATTGCTAAAAGATTAGCTTTTAGTTGTATACAATGTGAATCAAGGCCATCAAGGGGGAAGTTTTGTACATGGAATTTACCTCAAATTTATTTGGGGAAATGTTGAATGATGTTTTGTTTGGCTGTCTGTTTCTATTGTCTCTGTAGAACTGCCCTATATTTCCATCTAAACGGCTCACCTGTATAAACTTTTTAGGAGACACAGACATATGTATGTATGTATAGCCCTAAACTAAATGGGCAAATATTATGAGAGCTTATAAAGCTGTGCCTTATAACCCAGTGATGTCCCCATGGCATTGAAACTGGGTGTGTTGCTATTCACACTATTCCTGGCACAGTCCACATATAGCTGCTTCATGGGTGTAGGTGGTGAAGTGTCTTTAAGAACTTGACATACATGGACTGCACTTACCACTTGCTATGCAAATTTTGCTTATACATTTGACACTTCTGTAATGTAAGCCACGTGTAGTCCAGCGAATAAGTGTGTGATATAGATATATATATATATATATATATATATATATATATATATATATATATATATTATAATATAATTTGATGCTTACATAATTCTTGGAGGGATTCAGTAGAATGGTAAAATATCTGTTTAGAGATACATAGGCTTCATTTAAACTGAGGCAAAGGAACCTAATGGTCCATAGCACCCATATTATTACAATTTTTATTTATTTTTTTTTTTGTCCCTTATATTGAGTTGGTACCTTTTTTGGGTAAAAAAACTTTTTCACTGTAGATGGATATGCATTACAAGAATTATTTTTTTTACTTTAAATGGTATGTTTGTCCCTATGCATACACAACTGTAGATAAAGGAACAATGGTGACATCTGTCCACATGCTTTTGTTGAAGGATCCATCTGTAACAAGTCCTTGGTATGCTTCCCTACTGCATAGCCTATGACAAGACTGAAGGTTATGATTCGTGTATTTATAATTTCCTCCATCTGCCAAAAAAGGTTCGAATACAAGGCTTTATGGACATTTTAGTTTACTAGTTCATTTGAAATTTAGTGTAAGCCATATGGATATATGCTAATGCTAATATTGCTATAATAGCGGGCGGGTCTTTGAAGGAATCCAGAGTTTTGTTGAGACCTGGAGTGCTGTGCTTCAAAAATGCTTTTTGCCTCATGGTAATGCTGACCTTCAGTACATAAATTCTGAGCTATTGACCTGAAGCAAGCATACAGTAAATAGAATCGGGACACCAAAGCTGCCTACTTGTTTGAGCTCAGTGACTCTGAAACAATGAATGTTATTGGAACAGTTTGACAGCCATGACGAAGACATCCGCAATGGTAGTCTCACGTATTCTTGGTCAGGAGGCCCACTAGAGGTCATCAATGGCACCTGCAACTTTGTTTGCTCGGGTTTCCTTTCAACATTTTAAGTTACTGATGCAGGAAAAGCATGCAGCAATGAAGTCATAACGTCTAATCTGCATGCTTGTTCTGAGTCCATGCCTTGGAAAGAATAAGGCCTTATATGAACATAACCAAGCAGCTAATGTCTTTAGTAGAGGTCAGCAATAGAAACCTTCCAGTTTTCTTGAAGCACAAGTTACTTTTAAAAGTAGAGCCATGCATTAAAGTAAAAAAAAAAAAATATATATGTATATGTGTGTGTATGTATGTGTATGTGTATGTGTGTGTGTATGTGTGTGTGTATATATATATATATATATATATATATATATATATATATATATATATATATATATATATATATATATATATATATATATATATATATATATATATATATATATATATATATATATATATATATATATATATATTTAATGTTATGTGATCACAAAAAAAAAAACTAATGTATCTATAATGTTTATATTACACACTCACGTATTGCCTTTCATTTCTATTTTAAACTGAATGAGTTGTTTTACAAGGGTAAAGTGTTTGCATATACATTAAAAGACTTAAGTTCTTGGGCACTGTCAAGGCAGTCACCTGGTTTTGCATTTTAAATGTAGTTATCCTTTGAAATCTATTTAATAACTGCATATTGAGGTATGCAGTGATTTTATTAAGACTGGAGCAAAAGTGGTGATATTGTACTTTTGCAAACATTGATAACATTCCTTAATATATTTAATGTACAGTGCTTCCACTTTTGCTCCCATGTTTAAGTTCTAGCTCTTGCGTGACTTAGAAGATGTCCCTAGGAATGCATGAATAATTCTGTGTCTTAAATGTGTAATGACTTTTTTTTTTTTCCCCACTCAACAGAATATACTTCTTCCTGAATGTTTCTACTCCTTTTTTGACTTGAGGAAAGAATTCAAGAAATGCTGTCCAGGGTCTGGTGATTTAAGTGAACTTGATGTGACAGCAATGGCAAGTTGTATCCTTTTTGTCACTTGTTTTATCGCCTCAAAAGTTTTTTCCATTTGAAACTTAGGACTATTGTAGCCACTTTTTTTTTTTTTTTACCTGGACCATACAACTATTTAGAGGGAGAATTGTGTTTTATAAAATAGAAATAGAAAAATCTTTTAAGTAGTGTGCAGCTTTAAGTTTAAAACCATTATGGCAGAAATATGTAGACCGTCTTTGCTGATTGCTTTCTGAAAAATAGTTGCCTGGCTGTTTGCTAGTCTACGGGTTGCAGCACTGTCAGCCACTGACCTACAAAATGTATGTAGGATTGAAACGTTCGAACGCCTTGTTTGTATCCTTGTTCTGATTGTATAACTTCAAGTACTGAAAGCTGAGCTCCAGGCGCAAAAACTTTGAATATGTTCCTCAAAAGCCACAAAGTATATAAATTCACTTTGCGCTCAATGCAATTTCAAGCCCAGATATTGCCAATACCAAGTTATTAGAAATATTAATTTCTGACGGTGAGGGTCTAGTTGTACATGGCCTGTTGTTTATCTGCATATTGAGTTTTTATACTATGGCCCATTGCTTTTAGAACTGGGAGAACATATATTAAGCTGGGATTATATTTTTGACTTTCATCTAAGTCATACATATAATTGGCCTATACCTGGGCGGTAATTGGATATTTGAGTTTTCACTGTAAAGACCCCCCCAACCTCTGCAGGCCGGGGGAGACTGCTGGCTCCTTCAGACCGTGTGTGTGGTGTGTTTTTACTTCTACATATAGAATACAATCATGATATATTGGAAGATCTGTATTCTGCATCAGTTCTGATGAAGCGGCTCCCACAAAATAAGTTGACGTGATGTGGTTGTGTTAGGGCGCAGACTCTTCATTTCAGCTCTTTATAAGTGTTTGATTTTAATCATGGATTGTGAGCTTGTTAAATCCCAGTAATTCTTTGTAAAACGTATAAAATATTTAGGTTTTATGGAATAAAGGTCTTGTCTACGTTTCTGATATTATGTGGCATCTCCTGGATTGCATATTTAAAGTACTATTTTTATTTTTGCCGCACATGTTCTTCTGTCACAGCCCCTGAGCTCATTACAGGCAACAGGAGACAGTACAAATTTCACCTTTTTAGGATGGGTTCACATATATGCGAAATTAGATGTGGGTTTTCCCACATCCAATTCGCATGACAGGCAAACGTGACCGGCTCTCAATGGAGTCAGTTCACACATGTCCGGAGTGGATTGTAAAAGGGTCCTGTGCGTGTTTGGGTCTGGTTCAGGTGCACTAGGAAATAGGGTTGGATTCCCTAACCCCCTCAACCTTGAAATCATGGGGTTCTTCTCCCTGCAGCACTTTGTTTTGCTTTGCATTTGGTGCAGCTGTGCATGACTCTGCCCACACAGTTGTGCCAACCATTCACAGGGGTCTAGTAATTGAAATACTACAAGTCTCATGTGCCACTGTGGCCAAGGGACCCAGGTTTTAATGGAGCACAAGTGCAGTATCTCCAATTTTATAGTTCATAGTTTACTTCCTCCAGCCCCATAACTCTAGGTCTGTACCTCCCATACTATCCTGTGACTGGGAGTACACCATGCTGGAATCTGTGCACTGTGCCCTGGATGCATTGATTTCGGTTTCAATTCTCTGCAGGCTCCAATAGGAAAATTAACAATTGCACTTTTTTTTTTTTTTTTTTTTTTTTGCGGAGTTCCACTCATTTTTGTGTTAAGTCAGCAGCTGCAAAAAGTGTAGCTGCTGACTTTTAATAAACACTCACCTGTCCCACGGTCCAGCGATGCGGCCGCCTGAACCCTCGCTGGTGGCTGTCAGACAGTCAATATGTGGACCCCTACAGAGGAATGCCCAGTTCTGAGACCATACTTGTAAAGAAGACCTTAGGGGCCCATTCACACAGCTTGGTTGGACAGTACAAGCAGGCAGTTGAGCTGAAGTTTTACCACCCTACCTGAAGAGATGCAGCCACTCAATGCTGTTCAATGGCAAAAATTAAATGACATGTCACCATGAATGGGGTGCACCACAACTACCCTGCAAGTGCGTGCAATAAACATGGCTGGGGCATTGTAGGTCTGCATTTTCAGAGTTAAAACAGGCAGTGAGTAGATGATGCCCCCTCACTGCTTGTCAAACACCACAATAGCCACCCACCCAAATCACCCTTAATGTCCTTTTAGCCCTACTTTCTCCCTTTTTGAGTTCCCCTAGAGCCCTTTAGTTTCATGCATTTCAACAGAGCCAAGTTACCCTCCTTCATCCCACTGACATACAGTAGATGCCAAATTAGTCCTCCTGAGATTAAGACAAGTGATGCAGTATGATTATCATGATGATCATTGAAGGACAGTGAAATGCATCCTTAGGCCCCTATTACACAAGGGGGGACTTCACTTTGCTTAGTGGGGGATCTGTCCACTGATTCCCTACTAATCAGAGCAGAACTGACAGGTCCATGTCCACTCAGGTTATTCGGGTGTAAATGGACTTCGCTGTCTGCTTACACCCAACCACGCTCCGATCCGCCTAGATGTAGGAGGACATATTATTTTTAGGGGACTGCATTGGAGGTAGGCAGATGATCAGGGGGTGGGGTTGGGGCCCCATCAGGTATGCTGTACGGGGCCCCATGATTTCTAACAGCAGTCCTGGCATATTACTGCTGCTAGGGAAGAGTGGATGGGCTTAGTTAGTTGTGATGTGTTTAGCTGGTGCTGGACTTCAAATCTTCCAGAGGAGTCATCCTAGGACTCTGAGCATGGTGCCAGCAAATAAAAAGTCGCTATGTCAGCAGGGCTAGTGCAGTGGGTTACTATTAGCATTACTGATGCGCTGCATCACTGGGGAGTACGGACCCTCATAATGGGCACAGCAGGTATACAGACCCGGTGGGAACTCCTCATAATGGGCAAAGCAGCCAGCAGGTGTACAGACCTGGGAACTCTGCACAGGGATGGTGGGAACACCTCATAATGGGCACATGAGGTGCACAGGGATGGTGGGAGCTCCTCATAATGGGCACATCAGGTGCACAGACCCTGGTTCTTGGCACATGGATGGTGGGAACCCCTCATAATGGGCACAGCAGGTGCACAGGGATGGTGGGAACTCCTCAAAATGGGTACATCAGGTGTACAGACCCTGGAACTCCACACAGGGATGGTGGGAACCCATCATAATGGGCAAAGTGAGGCTGCATATGATGGGCATAGTTTTTATCTACCAGTAGTGATACATAATCTCATGATAAACGGCTTTTTCCAGCCCTGTATTACTAACAGTTAACTTTTTCAATTTGTTTGAGGTGCACCCCCCCCCCCCCCCCCCCCCCAAAAAAAAAAACCAAAAACATTTTTTTGAGCCGCCACTGGCGCAGCGCCTCCCTATTGGGCGGGTACCTGCCCCCCGCCCCCAAAACAAATTACTTGCCAAATGTGGCACATTTGGGGGGGAGGAGTGCTTGAAGCGGAACTTACCCTTTTGGGTGGAGCTCCGCTTTAATGTGGGTATATATGACATTTTGGCAGAAAGTGAACTATGCCTTCAAATCTGCCAGCATCCATACACAGCTGAAATATTTTTTTTGGTTCATAAAAAATTTTGCTGTGTATGGGTGACAAACCTAACAGCACCTGAATTGTGCCCTGCTTATAAACGTATATGAAGAAAATTATTTTTCCATTCCAGAATCCGATTCGCCTTTTTTATTTTCTCAGAATGGCAGAGAATCTGGAATGTTGTGAGCAAAACACACAAGTGATCATGTTGAATATTTTTCTAAGGGGTGTTTTATCCCCTGGAAGCAGTGTGATCTTTAAGTACTGCATGGTGGAATTTTTTTATTTATTTTTTTTTTCTTCGTGCATTTTGAATTGTGTGTATATATGTGTGTGTGTGTGTGTGTGTTTTACATAATGTGTTTTTTGACCTGGTCATTTTGTAGCTCATGAAATGAAGCCAAGTGGCTTTATCACAAAAGGCTGTAAATATCCTTTGTGCACTTGTATTCTCTGGGTGGCTGAATATCTGGAAAGCAGCAGTGTTTTCACAGCCTGTAATAAGAGTTCAGCCTCGACACTCCTCTGTTGATTCTTGTCATGTGGCGACCTACACGCCACTTGTATTCACGTTCTTTATTCCTCTGTCGCCTGCAAAGGTGCGTTCAGCTTCAAACAGGTTTTTTTATCATTCTTATGGTTAAACACTTGAGCCTAGTTTTCCAGAATAAGCAGTGATGATTATTAGGGTGGTTTTTTGTGTGTGTGTGTGTGTGTGTGTGTGTGTGGGGGGGGGGGTTGTTTTTTTTTTCTCCTAAATCTGTTAACAATTCAATTAATAATGATGGCAACTCAATACATTATGTTCAATAACTTTACACGGTGACGGTTAGCCCATCTGAACGCCAGAACTCTTGGCAGATGAAAAGTTGTTACAAAAAGCGTGGTAAAAGCTGCACGCATTGCACGTGTGTTTAGGTGCTTTAAGCATGAATAGGTTCCATTAGCCAGAATGTAAATTTATTCTGGCTGTCGGAATGCATAAATTCTAGATGCGGGGCTAGAATGGCGGTGGGGCAAGTAACCTGAACGCAGTGTGAGGGGCCGGGTTGTGAGCATGCAGAAGAATTTGTACACACAATCCGGCTGTCGCACCATCTTATGCCCCAACCTCTGTTACCGGTACAGCCTGCCCAAGAACGGAGCCGAGGATGCGCCCTTGCTCAATGTCTGCCTCCTCTCTGCAGCCACGTACCTTTCCAGAAAGAGACTCTCTCTCTTCCGGGCTCAGGTTCTTGTCAGTCTGGCTGGCCTGGTGGCAATACAGGTGGGGGGAGCAAGAATAGAACTGACGCTCCAATCACTATTTCTCACCAGAGCTCTTCCCAGGTCAGAATAAAAATGTCAGAGGATGGATGTCAGACTGTATCTTCTCCCCCTGTGAGTCCTGACGGCTCTGCCCTCCAGACTGTACCATGCTGTGCTATAAACCTACCCGGCTCTTTGCAGTGCAGATTTACTGAAAGAGAAAGTACAATTCTTGAATAGGTTAGAATTACTGGGGCTTTTCAGGTGCTATAGTGATGTATTGTACATACACAAAGAATGACTTTTAATAATGTGTATGTGGAATACATAAATGTAGCACCTGAAAAGCCCCAGTAATTCTAACCTATAAAATATGAGCATAAACAGCAAGCGATGTGGTGATTATAATGCAACCCAACTCAAAAGTAAAAAAAAAAAAAAAAAAAAAAGTTCACACTTGCAGTGCGGGAGGGAAATGGCCTCTTTTTTACTTAGGTTTCCTTGCTTCATCCAGCTCCAGCACTGCTCCTCTGCCCAAAGCCACCCTCATCATCACATACCATGCAGGGATATTAACTCTGTGTAGTACAATGAGGAGGCTGGAGTGACCACAACCAATCAGAACTTGCAAAGAAGTTGTAGAGGACTAGTCACAGTGATGCTGAAGCAAGGAATACAGCAAGGCTGGGTACACACAGGCCGAAACGTATGCAGTTTAGCAGGCGGGCTGAAAGAAAAAGAAAATGTAAGTGAACCATCTTAAAGGAGGAATTCATCTTCTTTTGAAATGTGTAACCCCTCCCACCCCCCCTCATTCTGTAAGTGGGCCAAGGTTCTTCTCCACGCACCCTCTGTCACATTTTGAAAATGGCTTGGCCACACAGCTACATTATTCATTCACAGCGATCTGTGAATGTAGAAATGACCAATCCCATCTGCCACCACGCACACGGACTAGTTTAGTGTAAATGAAATGCAGGTGCACTGCTTAGCACTCTGTAGTAGTTATTTCAGGTACTTGTATAGCGCCGTCAATTTACGCAGCGCTTTACCCTCAAGGAGCTTACAATCTAAGGTCCCTAACTCACATTCATACATGGTATGGCCAATTTAGAACGGATCGAATCCTGGATGACCTTGTCTCGGCACTGGCTACATAGGTGTTTTTGCAGGTTGGAAACAAGTCAAATGCCTAACAGTGGAATTTTTTTTTTTTTAAGCTGTGTGCGCAAGAGCCCTTACTGTTCATTTCATATTACTGTATGAATGCACTTCCAGAATCTTATACACAGATTTAGAGAACAAGTTCACCTTTGGAAACATGGGGTGGAGCATGTAACATGTTCCCAATGCTGCAGCCGCACCCCAATCCGCTGCCTCTGACAGCGAGTCGGGGATCGTCTCCTCAAACTTGCTGTTTTAAATAAAAAAAAAAAAAACCTCTGCCTGCGTCATTCATTCAAAGTTCTGTGAATGGGAGAACTACAACTATCAACAGCCTTTGTGGCTGTCAGCTTGTAGTTTCAATTAACTACCAGGGCGGCGTTGCGCGTTCTAGGTAGTTCATGGTCTCTTCCTGTCAGTGTGTAACTACCTGCTGGTATGAGCAGACAGCTTACTGACAGTCTGCAGGGGTCCTGCATGGCACCCGCTATCTGCTGATTATGGGTGCAATGCTTTCCAGGCTCCTAGTAATAAAAAAAAAATGCTTATTTTCTTACCTACATTTATTATTTTTTTACAAAGATGAACTTATCCTTTAAAGCGGGGGTCCACCTATCTATCGTTTTTTTTTTTTTGGAGTTCATTCACAAATTTTTCTTCTCATGATTATCTACTCGCATGTTCTGTGTAATAAGTCCGCCTGTGTCCGATTTTAGTTGTAAAGAATAACTTGTAAAAATCACTGAAGGCGGTTTCCATCTTCATTGTGGGCATTTGAAGCCCACAAGCATGTATTTCCTGGATGCGGTGAATGCTGTGCTCCCAGCATTCACCGAGATGTTGTGATGACACTGTTGCACAATGCATGCTGGGAAGCCTGAGGGGACTGTGGGAGGTCTGGGAGAGGCTAGAAACATGCCTACTCCCATGGGAGGAAAACCAGGAAGTGCTAAGAAGATTAGAAAAAAAAAGGTAATTAAAGCGATTTAAATTTTTTTACACAGCATGTCAGCATCTAGGCAAGGAAGAGAATGCATAGAGATAATGTTCAAAATTTGGGTGGAACCCCGCTTTAAGCTATGCTGAGGATTAGTCCCTTCAATCGGGCAGTTTAGTTCTTTGGCAGAAAAGTAGCTAAAGTAGCTTTTCTCAACCAGGGTCTCTCCAGTGGTTGCTTGAGGTTCTTTGAGCAGTGCAGAATTGATCTCCCACCCATTCTGAGCAGCACCAATGCAAGGAGGTCGGTCTTACATTGACTAGTAATGTTGGACACTGCATTTTTCATCCTCTACGCTGTGAATTTCAAGATTACTTGAAAATAATTTTTGTCATTTTACAGCAGGTGGGTGCTGAATAAATTATCTACCCTGGGTATCAAATACTTAAATACTCCGGTTCAGCATTTCTCAATTTTCTGTTCCCCCAGGGCAACCCTCCAAAGTAAGGGCCATACACTGTGCAACCACAGTTTACAGGAAAGAAATTGGCAAGATTCCCCCATCAACACACAGAGCTAGTAGGGGAAGCCATCCCCACCAAGAGAAGACAGTGATTATCGCTAGCGGCTATAGCAGATCGCAAGAGAATTTGGCAGGCTGGTTGTACCGACGTTGATCGATCGGCTTGGTACATTCATCCTGCCCATTAACAGTTCAAACCTCGGCAAGTTCCTGCTGAACCAGCCAAGATTTGAACCTTGTATGGCTGGCCTAACTTTCAGGTCTCTGGGAACCCCTGATAAAATGAATTTCAGATTAATGGGAAGAATGCTCCTTTTAAAGATGGTCAGTAAGAAGAATGCCCCCTTTACAGTAGTGGTCCAAATGCCCCCTCTTACAGACAGCTGAAAAGATTATTGGTGTCGTGCTGCTGTCCGGGGTTTTGGAATAATGCAGGCACCACCGCAAGAGTGGTGGAACCTCTAGCAACCTCTGGTGGAACCCTGGGTGGGAATGGCTGCTGGAGGAGCACAATGTTTCTTCTCCTTTTTTAAATGAAACTTGTCTAACTTATTGATCAGGCTAATGTACTGTGATCTGTAGGTATATTTATTTTATAGCAAGCGTTCCCCCAAACTTAAATTATTTTTAAAGGGTACCACCAAAGTAAAGAGAAAAAAATTGAAAAATGCTGTGCTAAATTTTGTTTCCAAAGGACCAAATGGCCTGTTCCAGCAGCCATTAACAAGTGGTGTTGATGCTGTCTGCACCAAGGAACATTCAGTAGATACTTCCAAAAGCCTTTACAGGTGAAGAAACTGGGTGGGTATGAAAAGAACCCTTCAACTAGAATTGAAAAGGAACACAGCCTACCTGCTGAGTGTTGGTTTTTAATTGCCAGACACACCACTCCCTCTGCCACTTATCTAGCAAACTTGAAACATCCTTGCTTGTGATGCTACAACACCCTTTTGCTGTCTGTCCTGTTCAGAAATCCTGATAGGGGAAAAAAACATGCCTGTTGGTTTTTTACAGCCACTGATCAGATTCTAACCTTTCTTGAAAAATTCTACGTGATTGACAAGAATCTGTTGGGGAGGGGTGGTGTAACAAATTACATGGCACAGGTCTACTGCTTCCACAATCATACTGGCTCTGTGAGGTGTTCTCTGTACGTTTTTAGTGGCCATTCCATTTGACTGGCTTTGACAGGGAGTCTCAGTTTAAAATTGGTTTCACGTGTTGCGTTTTTTTTTATTTAGTTATTTAAAATAGCACTTTCTCTTAAGATCTGAAAGAAGATGGAGCAGAGCTTATTTTTTTAAGTTCTCTTAGGTAGCCCAGAAATGAGTCCCATTTTTTTTTTTTTTTTTTTTTTTTTTTTTAAGCAGCAGGTTAAACAAAACTTAATTTCTCCTTCCACCTTGAAACCTCCCCGCTGTGTCTTTGTATTCTGACAGCCGGGAGATTCGCCCAATCTCACACCCCACCATCAATACTCGAGGTATTAAAGCCAAATCGTTAGCATAACAGCCAGTTAATTGATATTCTCCAAGCCAAGGTCTGCAATGGCAGCCCCTACACTTTTTTTCTCATGAGTCCTTTTTAAACCTGTATTGATGCAATTGCATACATAAAATACCTGCAAATTCAGGTGTTCAGCCATCTGTCATCCCTTCTAGGGTGTAACCATTTTACATTATTGGGGACCGTTTCCTTGGAATAATTTGCTGGCGATGGCACGGGTGAATCTTTCTAGTTCAATGGCTTTCATTTGTTACTTGCTAGATGGTTCTGAAACCGGAGATAAGTGTTTAGTAGGCATATTTTCATAGTAAAATTTGACTAATTCGTTTTCTCTGCTGTATAGATGGTGAAAGGGAAACTACTGTGCTCTTCTATAAAGAGCTCAACTGGCTTAATTTTAATGAGACAAATAGAATATTTTCATCCCCCCCCCCCCCCCAAGTATTTTTTTTGTTTGGCTCTCCCTCGACTAGTTTTCTGTAAGCTAGCGCAGTCTGCAATTTAACCAACCTGACATAAACAAGAAGGCAAATGATAGTAACACTTGTCATACACTAGTAGAATTTTGTGGTTTTATTTTTTTTTTTTGTTTTTTTTTTTTTGTTTTTTTTTTTCTTCGAGCATTCGTTCGATTTTCTAATCATTGAGGTCAAATCATTGTTTGCTTTTTGGATCTCAGTGAGGAGAAGATTCTAAGAAGCAGGACAGAATATTCTTAACCTAATTTCTAACAGCGAATGTGGTTTTCTTTTGGGAAATGTCTTTCATTACAAAATTGAATGTTAAAGCAAATTTAAATTTTGAAGTATTTTCAAATGACCTTCATCCATCCATTGAATGTAAAAAAAACATTCATATGAATCCAGCTTATTTCAGCTTTATTTTCTAGGCTTGTTACATAGTTGGTCAGGTTGAAAAAAAGTTCTAGTTCAACCACAAAAACTACATTCCCATATATACACAATCCTATACCCACAGTTTATCCAGAGGAAGGTGTAAAACCCCAGCAAAGCATAATCTAATTTGCTACAGCAGGGGAAAAAAAATTCCTTCCTGATCCCCCAAGAGGCAGTTGGATTTTCTCTGGATCAACTTTACCTATAAATGTTAGTATCCAGTTTATATTGTGTACATTTAGGAAAGAATCCAGGCCTTTTTTAAAGCCATCAACTGAACTGGCCAGAACCACCTCTGGAGGGAGTCTATTACAGTTTCACGGCTCTTGCTGTGGAAAAACCTTTCCGTATCTGGAGATGAAATACTTTTTTACTCCTAGATGTAAAGAGTGCCCCTTGTCTGTGATGACCTTAAAGTGAATAACTCAACACCAAGTTCACTATATGGACCCATTATGTACTTGTTGATTATATCCCCCCTAATCTCCTTCTCAAGAGAATAAATTCAGTTCCTCTAATCGTTCTACATAGCTGAGCTCCTCCATACCTCTTATTAGTTTGGTTGCCCTTCTCTGCACTTTCTCCAGTTCCCCGATATCCTATTTGAAAACTGGTGCCCAAAACTGAACTGCATATTCCAGATGTAGTATTAATGGTGAAAGATAAATCGTATCTGGTCACCATGGGCAATAACTCCACTTTTCTGTCCTTCTCTCTTTTTTTTTTTTTTTTTAATGAATGGATCATTCTATGGACATTTTCTAGTATGCAATTTGTCAGTGTGTGGATTTAATCGCATTTTGTATATTACTTTGTGTGGTTTTTTTTTTTTTTTTTTTTTATATGTGCTTATACATTTTTAGAAAGTGGAATTGGTTGCAATAATCACTTTTAAGGAATTAGATGTGTTTTACCTCAGAGGGCACCAAGTGTCACATTGATTTTTCTGCAGTAAGTCCTGAAATAACTAGGTTAAGCATATTAAAGTGAACATGCAATGTTTTGACAGTTTCTTAAACAGTTATAACTATGCATGTACCATGACTGCTTTTGGTTAGTTCCAGAAATATTGCCTTTTTTTACAAGGTTAAAAAGTTTTGTCTTGTGCCCAAGCATCTCTTCTTCCTGATAGTGGGGGAAGGGTTACAGGATATTGTGCATACACACAATGTGCCCGTATTCCATAGTCTGTTCAGCCTGTGCCTGTGCTTGTGCTTAAGCAGGGGGCATGTTCAAGAGGCAGGCTGTGATTGGGAGAGGGTGTGTGCCCGAGGCAGGCTGTGATTGGTCAGGAAGCACATTGGCTCAACAAACTTCCCAATACAGGCATTCTGTATGTCTGCACAGTGTCCTGTACCTCTGAATGGCCAGCCAAAGGATGAAACTGACCACTCGAACACAGATCGGCTTCTGTGCTTTGTGTGGTCAGTTTTGAACAAGGAAGACCGGTGACTGGCAGGATCAGCCAGTTACTTCAGATGGAAGAAGTACATAAAAATGTTTAGAGACTGTGATTTATAAAATACACATATGGTATGTGAACACACAGAAAAAAATCTTTTAAATAGTATGTTACCCTAAATATCAGCCAAGATAGAACCTTTGTTGGTGAACAAATATATATTCTGTCTATACATCTGTTTGATAACAGTTCTGCCCATCCTGTGACCTGACCTGGCTAGATTATGGGTTCAGAAAAGAAAATATGAGCTGAAAATGGTTATCCCTTTTTCATGCAACTTTCAGCATCCATGCAAATCCACGTTTAACGTGTTCCAGGTTCACACATCCTGGATGTGTCTGTTCTTTGTTTAGTGAGCTTTCTGTTGAGAAGGCTCCGGGTGACTTCCTCTGAGAAAATGTGCTGAAGTCTTCCAATTCTTGGCTGCTTGGATTTTATCTCTGAGCCACTTTCATTTTTATGTGGTTGTCTTTTGCTTACCTGTCTATGTTTTAAGAAATGAGGTTTGACTCTTCCCTGGGTGATTTTCCACCCAGTAATAATTCAGATCTTTTGAATTCATTGACATTTCAAGTAATGAGGAGACCTTGACCTCACACAAATTGGAAGGGACAGGATTTCGGTAAAACACAAAGTTTTTACATTAGGTGTGGGGATTAGTCTACTACTGCCATTAACAGGAAACTATATACTTTAGTGAAGTGCTTGTTCCAGGGCCAGGACATTTGTTCTAGTTGTGATTAAAACTTACTTGTTTTGGGGCACAAGTAATTTTTTTTATTTTAATCACAGGACTTCTGAAAACATGTAACAAAACTGCTTTTTTGCGTAACTTTTTCAAAACCTAACCAATAGTCACAATTTAACCTGCAAATGATCAACCTTACCTTTAATTATAACTCTAACTTTTTTGTTGTAGTTTTCCTTCATTGAACAGATTGTCAGTTCCAGGCCTCCTGCAACACTCAGCCTAGATCAGACTGCTTTAAGGAGTTTGGCAATGACACTGAGGCTCTCCTCCTCTGTTTTAGGCAGTGGAAAGCTGGGTCATCTGTGGCCTTTTTGGGAACCCCTGAGGCATAAACTACCCATCAGGTTTCTGCTCCTCAGTTTGTGAACCTGACCCCCTTTGTAATTGACGCTTCTGCTGGGTAGACCTGTGCATACAGACACACCAAATGTGAGATGTCTACTAGGCCAATTAGTGCTTCAAACCATTTGTTTGCCCCAGAAGTTAAAACCACTTTTGTGTGGATTTTATTACACACTCAACCAAAAAGTTGGTAAATTGTATTAGGCCTCTTTCACATGGGTGGCTGTCCTGCTGCTGTTCAAAGCATTTTCTGTTATTTTGAAATTCCTAGACTCCAGGCACAGCAATCACTTAGTTGTACATTGTGATTAGCTTTTAGCTGCGGTGGAACATTCTTGCCATTTCTGATGCGCTTCCTGTTTTTTTTCTTTCCTTGTTGCCTCTGCTACCTGCAGGTAGCACACTGTACACTGCAATTTACCTGCGGTTATGTACAGATAGCTATGATAAATCGATCCTGGACGCAGTCAAACTTATTTTTTCTAACCGCACAAAGCCCGATGTAACGAAACCATCGCTAAACGCAGTGTGTAAACGGGGCCATAGGAAAGCAATGTCCGAGTTTAGGTGCGAAAGATAACTTCATCTATCCGCAGCTAAAAGCTGAATTCTATCCGCCCGTGTGAAAGGGGCCTTACTCTGTCAAAGTTCTGTTCATTTATTAAAAAAAAAAAAATCCATACACTGTACCTATTTTCCAGGAACTATGCGAAGTCCATGTAAATTTGTCTGTCTTCTTTCCCACACCCCAAGTCCCTCTATTGGCATATATTATGTTCTCAGTCCTAAGCTCTCACTAATGAGCAAAACAATGCTAAGATTATCCGAGCTATAAAGCAGGGGTAGGCAACCTCGGTGAAAAGCTGTGGTGAAACTACAAACCCTACAATGCCTCTGCCTCTAGGAGTCATGCCTGTGATTGTCATGGTCTTGCAATGTCTCGTGGGACTTGTAGTTTCAAAACAGCTGGAGGGCCAATGGTGCCTACTCCTGCTATAGAGCAACCATGATGCTGTCATGTAGCTTGCAGCCTACAGAGAAAAACCAAGGCTGACCTCTCCAAAAATAATCCATTCCTGGGGCTCTAGTTGTGAGTCATTGACCCAAAATGTATACATATTTAAAACTTTTTTGAATAACCCAGCTTCCATCTTCCTTTAGTATAGTGTGCTACATTGGGGATGGGAAGGATGGAATGTTTAATCTCCCACTATGGACCAGGATATAACACAACAACGTTTGTGAGACTTTGGAAGTCCAGGTGTTGGCATTGTATATGGAGATCTGCTGTATTATGAGTTTAAACACCTTTATTGCCAGTGTGACTGTTCTTTAGCCTCTGGCGTGGTCCATATTCATAAGGTAATCCTGGCAGTGGTTAAGTAGGAAACTATTATTTTTCTTCCACGCTCGTGACTGTTTTATATTGTATAAAAAAAAATCTAAAAGCTGAAGAAATAACTCTGTAAACCAGACCTTCTCAACCAGGGTTATGCCAGGTGTTGCTAGGGGTTCCTTGAGATGTGACAGATTGACCATCCAGCTCAATGTCCTTGCATTATTCCAGGCGCATGTCACCAATGATCTTTTTGCTATCTGTAAGGGTGGCATTATGACCACCACTGTTGGGGGGACATTTTTCTCTGATCACCAATGTAAAATTGATTGGTGTTAGCAGGGGGGCTCCCTGAGAACTGAAGATTACTTCACGGTTCCTCTGGAGTGAAAAGGTTGAGAAACAGCGATGTAAGCTATGAGAATAATTTTGGTCAGAAACAGCTGTCCTCCCTCCGTTCTTTGTACTAATGATCACTTCACCTTGGCAAAGGGAATATCGTTACGCAGACTAGATCAAATATCCACAAGCAGCAGCTTTGTGTTTATCAGCTTGTCCTCTTGATAGGATGATTCGTGGAATTAAGGCAGAATTTGCAATTTATTTTTTTTCTGTGGTTCCTGTGACCTGAAACAGGACTGTATTATTGTTGTTGCTATAGTGCACTCTATATGAAGCCATTTGCTCCAGTGCCTTATCGGAGAAGCCAACAGCATGAACCTTGTGTTTTGGAGTTGTGAAAATGGTAGTACTTCTTGGTAACTGAACATAGGACAGTGGGTGTTGTCATTGGGCAGAATTAAGTTGTGAGCGGCAGGCAGCTTTTGCCATAATGTGAAAGTATGCATGTTATATTTGCACATAATGACACACATACCTCCTGGGTGTGCTCTCCTCCAGCGATGTGAGGTCCACATCTGATCTGTCCCCATTGGTACCAAGATCTTGTCCTCTCCTTCTGTGTCTGCCATTGTCTTGCTTCACCATTGGGCAGACACTAATGCAAGTCCTGCAAATGTTCACTGAAGTTTCATTATCTCGGCTCCTGTTTCTGACATATATAAGATGCTGGAAATGGGCCTGATTTGTACACCGTACTGTGCTGCAGTCAGTGAGCAAATTTAAAGAAAAAATCGCTAGTGGATAAGTCAGAATTTTTTTTGGCAGTAGCGATTAATTCTAACTTATACCAAAAGCTTGCTGGCAAATATTGGTTTTCAAGGTTTACTTCAATCTTGCATCTGGAAAGTTTGAACTGCCATCCTGCATGCTTGTTCTATGCCAATGACTCTGTGGGTACTAAAGTCTGAATCGGGACAAGTGCCTTTTTTTTTTTTTTTTTTTTTTTTTCAAAGGTTTGACTCCACTGGGAAGCTTCTCATCCTTTCCTGTCTATATGACCAATACAGAAAATGAGAACTGGTTGTACATATATAAAAATCTGGCCGAAATTCTAAACCTCACTAAATTTAAAAGGAAATGAAATAGAATTTTTGGCTGAAAGTTGAACTTTAAAAAGAGGTCTACAAGGGGAATTATTTCCATCTTTTACAGTACTGTACACTCTAAAACATGCTTTGTAAAATATGGTGACATTTCAGTAGTTTTGGTTGCAAGGCTAAACCTCTGGCTGCTGGTGCTCTTGTTATGCGGAGTGGGTTAATTCTGAGACGCTTGGGTAGGGACAGGACAACAAGCAACATGACAGATCCTATATGTGTCAAGCCTGCTGAGCAAGTTTGGTCTGTTTTAGATGCCTTATGGCATGCTGAGTGCAGTGTTCTTGGCTGTTCTACGTGAACACTCCACCCATTTCACTGCCGCCTTTCCCTGAAGACAAAATGTTGTTTAAGTATGTAACTGCTGTCTTGTGATCCACCCAATTGCTCTTTTGAATCTCTATAGCATGAGAAAAATCATTTATTCTCATGTGCTGGAATTGCAAGGCCTCTCACAAAAGTGAGAGCTAATGCCCGATTATCTCACACTTTTTCTTATTGAAGGTTTTGACCTGTGATCAACATTAGTAGAAACTAATAATTTGGGAACTTTATTTTGAGCACTATTGGTTATGGTTTACTCTGGCTGAAAGTTGATTACCGGCTTCTGAAAATTTCAGAGCTGAATTTTTTAATTTGGGGTATAAATGATGTCCTTTTTTTATTTAAAAAAAAGTTTTTAATTCCCCATAGTGTGTGTGGTTTTGTTTCCTTTTTTTTTTTTCTTCACTAAATGCATCTCAGTGAGCCATACCAAGGCCTTATGTCTTTTAAAATGACCAAGAACTGGAACAAGCATTCCAGTGAAGCATGTAGGGTCTCATCTTGCATGCTTGTTCCAAATCTTCAACTCATTGGATTGATTTACTAAAGAGCATGCTCACGTGTAAATAAGGTTAAGCTGTATTCGTGTCAATTATACACAAGCAAGATCCGTTTTTTTTTGTTTTTTTTTTTTTTCTTTTTTGCAGAATGCTGCTGGTTTACACAGTATGCTTGCTTAGTAGACTGAAAATATTAATGACGTATTAGCAGTGTGGGGCTTTTTTTGATTGGAGTTACTTTTTAACACCAATCACCTCTGGGTGATCTATGTACTGTACATTGCAAGGAGTGTGTGTGTGTTTTTTGTTTAAGCTGTATGCTTCACTTTGTCTTTGGACATCTGGTTCCTGAATGGGAGTCTATGTTCATTGACAGCTGATGCACTTGCAGTGTTCTAATGAGGAAATGTGCAGTGTCTGCATCCCTTTTAAAAGTAATCCACCCTTATGGAGTATCTCACCAAAAATACAATTTTTATTTCAGAGGATGCCTGAAATTTTACTTTTATCTTAGTGCAGACTTCTGGGACAATCTGTGAGCCAATCATATTTGCAAGAAATGACATTTTTGGGGGCATTCTGTAAAACAACTATGTACAGAACTCCTCCAGGTTGCCATATTACATTGAGTTCAATGGTAGTTTACACTAGATTACAGCAGATTCAAAAGGAAAGGTAAATGTGTAGCAATTGTTTCTGCTATATTTTTTTATGTTCTACATTTTTTTTTTTTTTCACTAAAGTGGAGTTAACCTTAGAATTTTAAAAGTATATCAGTTTTTTATACTGTGTGTTTTGATAGTTTCCAGTTTTTTTTGGGGGCCATGTTTTTCTGTTTTTTTAATTTCTGAAGCCTTAAATAAATGCATTTAACACATGACCAGCTCTTGCGACTGTACATTGCTTTGTGTTCTGGAAACACCAGTTTTGGGCTGGCTAACCTGTCTGCTCTCAATCTTCTTCACTTCTCCCATTGTGAAGGGTGCAACCACTGATTCATGGCATATATCCAGGTTTTTAACTCTCGCTATAACAAAGATTGCCATCACTCCCAGTCAAACTGCGTGCTGTTGTAAAAATGACTTGTTTGTCTGCATCATTGCACAACAAATGTCCTGAAAACGTTACCGATGTGTTTGATTCGTTCAAGTTGTGACAAGCTGGAGTCGCAGCAATAAAGGGAAGGGCTGGGTCCTCCATGCATGCTAATGGCTTATTCTGAGAACATGTGTGGGTTGAACATAATCTGCGGCATTTATCTCTTGCCGGTTCTCACTGTAGTCTGCCTTATTTGATATTTTCTATTATGGTATTGCAACACAACAAAGCTGTTTGTAATGACCAGCTAGTTTGACTCTTTAAAATAATGGTCATGTGCGTAGAACTTACTGTTTTAAGATATATTTTACCAGAATGTGTAAACTTCCTTACTGCCATTTTATTTATTGGTTTAACTGGGGTGTAAATACAGTCCCCCTGTCACTAGCAGATGTATGAGTGGTCTTTTTTGTGCTTGTGCTCCTTCTGTATTGTTTGCATTAACCAACATTATATGGAACAAGAGTCTAAATCTTCCCAGTGTAACAATACATGTTTTGCATCGGCAACAATAGTGGTGTTTTTTTTTTTTTTTTTTTTTTTTACGACAATAGATGCATTCTGATCTGGAACCATATTCACAGATGGAGGAAGGCCTTGTATGATTGGATTTTGCATCATGAAATTTGACACACACATCTTGTAAGCTCTAGTTGGCCATAAAGCTTCTTGGCAGAAATGATCCAAAACGGCCTGCCTTAACTTATCAGCTAAACATTTGTGTAAAAATGTAGCAAGACTTTCACTGGTCACATATGTCACAAAAATTTCATAATCAGACATGGACTACACGTATTGAATAGTAAGGGTAGTCCTCATATTACAAAGTTGAGATTAAACAAACATGCAGACTTGCAGTCCATGTCTGCTGTCTATGGCCATCTTAATGCTCTTTTAATGGGATTTTGAATACAGACCACGTTGACGCAGTTGTGGGAGTGAGGATATAAGTGGAATGCATCACAAGGTGAGTATCTTATTTCCATGGGGCTTAGTGATTGACAGATCATCTTTGGCCTCTGCTAAAGACAT
Source organism: Aquarana catesbeiana (assembly GCF_042186555.1). NCBI lineage: Eukaryota > Metazoa > Chordata > Amphibia > Anura > Ranidae > Aquarana > Aquarana catesbeiana. Next base: position 567,975,567 of record NC_133328.1, read on the forward strand.
ACTGTACATATGATGGCCAGTAACGGAGATTACCGAACTTTGTATAAGTAATGGAACTAGTTTTGACTGCTGTGATGCTTTGTCTGCATTCTAAGATAATTTATTTTAGATGCAAGAGAGGGATAAAATGGGAAAAACACGTTTCTGAAAAAATGATCTGACGTCGGATTTGAAGGTTTTTAAAGCTGCCTACAGGCCTAAGCAATTTGTCCACAGAACAATTTTTTTGATGAAAGATCAGGGAATGAGCATCCAAGTTCGCATTCTACCCCCATGTGGTATACATAGGCGCATCATTGTCAATGGAAATAGGAATGCTTTTAAGTCCTCTAAAGTCTAAATAGAATTAATCAAAATTGACTGACAGTTGCCCTAAGAATGATTGGTCAGGAATGTCCATGGTATTCAAATTTTGATGACCCATCTTCCATCTATGGATACCTTGACAAGCACTTCGGTGGATTTTCTCACAGCTACACATGTTCTTGGGTCTTGACAATTTTGTATATTTTTCCTAAACCAAAATTTGCAGTCTTGGGACTGGAAAACTTAAATACACAGATGTCCCATGGAGCTTCAGAGGTGACCACTATGGCAGATATAATTGTGACGTTAATTTCAAAACCACACAGTAAGTAAAATATCACTTTTGTACATTCATTCAAAAAATTTTTTTTATTTTGATCATCAAAGGTGAAAGGGTGTCATGGCTATTACTGGCGAAATAAATTGTATGACTATTACCATATACAGTATTTGCAGATTTCATTTTTTGTACCTGTAGTAGTAATATTTCTAGTTTGTCACATTGGCCAACCGAATAGTTTTTTTTTATTTTTTTAATTACCTGTATTGCTGTTTTCTTATGGTTAATACAATTGCATGTATGAAATGAATAAATGTTTAAAATTACAAAAAAAAAAAAAACTGTAGTTGAGCTAGATAAAAAAAGGGTGTTTTCCACCGGAGTACCACACCTTTCACAGGAAATACCTGCTGTGCAAATTGCTCTTACAAATTATTAAATTGTAAGCTATGCAGTTAGCAAGGGGTAGATAACCAATAAAACAAAAGTACAGAAAGGAATTGTTTTAGGGAGTTTAGAGAGAGTATTTAGGATGCTGTGGTACAGATGGGATTAATGGTGTTGGAGGTTCAAATTCTGCTAAATTATTTGTAATGTTGAAGCACAGTGACTGGAATAAAATGGCTAAATAAAACTATGTGAATCTTAATTTTGTAATCTACTCTAGAATAAACAGCTGGAATCTGCTTTCTTTGCCAACAAACCTTTGTTTTATTACTCTAGTCTTTTTTTTTTTTACAGATGTGTCAATAACACTGAATCACAAAGATGGCTTTTAAACTGAACCTTTACCTAGATTATGCACACTGAATAATTTGTATTCTGAACAAGCAGTAAAAGCACTTTTAAACAAGCCCTCATTCACCTTTTTGTAGCTATAGGCATTGTGGGGAAATTGATTTTAAAGTTCACAACAGAGGCACAAAGTGTTAACTCTTTACCTATTCCTTCCTATTCCTGCACAATTCTGGAAGTCTTCCAGTCCTCTAAGCATAAAGGATTGAGCCGGAAACTCTGTACTCCATATAGCGATTTTAATGGTTGGTAATATCAAGATGCCAAAATGCAGGATTTAAAAGCACAGTAGAATACTATATATGATTACCCTACACACAGGCAAGAAATTCTGTTTAGTATTCCACTGTGCTTTTAAATCTTTTGAAACATGTCAGGTGATGTATATCTTTTGTCTCAGTCCTTTTCCTGCATCTTGATATTAACCTCCTTAATTGCACAGTTAATTGCTTCAATTTACCATGCAAATTGATTTTGGGGTGAAGCTTATGAGTATAAATGTATTGCCATTTTTATGTTTAACATGCTACGACTAAGGCTGTTGAAACGCGTTAGCTGTTTTGCTTGTCACTTCATGTAACCAACCATTAAAATCGCTATATGGACTACAGTTTTCCTGGCTCAATCCTTTTTTACTTGTTTGTGCTGTGTAAGGACTCTGAGCCTGAGCACCTGAAAGAGGATCTTGCAAATTGAACTGGGAGTTCCCCGTTGTGTGCGCTGTCTCTTTAAGCAGAACAGATGTTTAAGCTGTAAGCCCTTGTTCACATTGGAGCGACTTGTCATGGGATTTTAAAGGTTTAAATCACACAAGTTGCATCCTATTGCTGGCAATCGCAGTGTTCAAATTGGTGCTATGCTGACTTTGCGGTGCCGCAACGATTTGAAAAGTAGTACTATGTGCTATTTTTGGCGATTCTAGGTGCAACTTCAATAGAGCTCCTGTGCATGAAACCGCACGTATGTCTTCAGTCCCATCTGAAGTCTCACTGGCATGCAGCTTTGAAACCGTGTATCGGATGAAGTTGCACGATTTCATATCCGCATTCAACAGGGCCGAGCGTCCTTACATGGATGCTGTGTTCAGTGTTGTTTTTTTTTTTTTTTCCTGTGGATATGAACAGAAGCTCAGTGTTAAGCCAGCTAAAGAGAGAGTGATTTGCTTGATTCCCCAATCAACATAGTCAGTGTTGATGGGGGAATCCCTCCTGTTATAACAGCTGCTAGCAATAATTGCATGTAAAATACGACAGACTGGTTGTACCCAAGTTGATAGATCAACTTTGGTACATTCAGCCGGCCCATACATGCGAACCATCTTCGACCAGCTTAAGTCTGTAGGCAAGTGAATGTAAATTGATGTGCTTCTGTTTACATGCAGTCATCTTCGAGTCCATCTAGAGCTGAAGGGGGAAAAAAAAAAAATTGAAGATATGTGATCTTTTCCAGTTTGAACCAAAAAAATTATAGATTGGAGGTGAAGATGTAAACAGGCACGTCCATTTACATATGCCTTCCCTTGGATATAACATTGGCCCATTAAGCTGCATGAGGAAAAAACTGAATGGACATAAAGTGACATAAGTTCCATACAGTTCAGTTTTTAAGGGGGATCTGTTCATGAATCCCTGCTGATCAGAGCAGATGCTGGTTCGTGTGAAAGGGTCCTAGGAAACCGATTGAAACTGGACTTGAGTTTGTTGTGATCTTTTGAGCATGATGTACTTCACAATACAAGCAGTTAGAGAGGTCAGTTCTTTTTACAGCTTAAGAATGTTTAACTTTATGAATGTGCACTTTAAGTATAGGAGGAGTTACTGTAAATGATTTTTGCTAAAGAACATATTCATTTCTGCTCTTAAACGGATAATTTTGTAATCCATTGATGTCTCACTTGCCCTCTTTTATTTTAGATTACAAATTTTCAGACCCAGAAAGAGTAAACTACAAATTTGAGTCTGGTACTTGGTGAGTTTTTAATTCATTTAGAAGCAATGTCAGAACAGCCTCAAAGATATTTTCTATGAATATTTAGGCTTTGCAACTTTTGTTAATGACCTTTTTTGAAAAAAATGTTTAGCAGCTAAAGAGATCTACATGGAGCATGTTTTCTAGAGCCCAGGAGTTCAGATGGCCAAAAAAACTGACCCTTTATTCACCATTTGAGTGCTTCCATGATGACTTATACATTTTCTTTAAGTTGTCTGATGTTTGAACACCTAATAGATGTGTCAAGTAATTGTTCCATTATTGGCTGCCTAGAGTATTCTAGGCAGCCCCGCTTTAGTAAATTGGAATATAAGTCTTTTATTGTTGTCAAAGAATTGAAAGAAAACCTGTGACAAGAGAATACAGATACTATCATTTCTGGTTGTCCTTTTCTGAAAAATGCTGGTTGCCTGCCAAGTGACTTTAATACTTTGTCTAACATATGTAGAACAAGCGTGCAGTTCTAGAGTTCTGACCTTACTCCAATTTTCTAACCTGATTACTTGAGGTCATCACTGTCTAACTTATGACTTAAGTACTTTGGGAGTCAAGTAACTAGTATTTTAAGAGGTTGTTGGCTATGTCCTCCTTCATATTCTCTCAGCACAGGTTCTTTGAAGTATCTGCCTGGGTCAGATTCACAAAATGATCTTTGGTTTAAGGCTGGCTTCAAACTATTGCAAATTGGATTCGGGTTTCCCTGCATCCAATTGCATAGCAGGAGATTGTGACCAGCTCTCTATAGATCCAGGTCACACATTTTCGGAGCGGCTTTGATGTGAATTGCGCAGGAGTCCTGTGCATCTTTTGGTCCGAATTCAGCCAAAAATTCGGGCTGAAATCTGACCTGAACCGGTGAATGGAGATGCACTGGACCCCTTGCTGTGAGCCGCTCCGTGCTCTAGTGTGAACCCAACCTTAAAGTCCAACTTCAGTCAAAGGTGGGTGGTGGTGTTTTTTTTTTTTTTTATTATATAGTACAGGGAAGGACTAGAACCTCCCTCAACTTTTTATTGCCAGTGTCCTCATTTAGGATACTACTTTTTTGGCAAAGTAATCTTTATTGTAACCTCGACTGGGAGCTGTGGCCTATACCAGGTAGTGTTCCAGTCCATATGATGATTAACATGAAATGGCTCTTGTTCTCTAGTCCCTAATGGACAAGTAGCCAACCTACACAACTGTGGGTAGACTTTTTTTTTTTTTTTTTTTTTTTTCTTCTCAACACTATGGCCTATGGAGAAAAGATGTGCATGCTTCATATAATATCTAAGTTTTAACCCTTTTCTTTGACTGAAAGAAAAAAAATGTAGGGGGGAAAAAGAGCAGATTTTTTTTTTTTTTTTTTTTTTTCAAATCATTCTGCAAAGTAAATCTCCCCTGTGGTTTGAGGATATCCACAGAACAATGTAGTGTTGAAGTATAAAAACAAGTTTGATATTCTTTTAGGGCCTCATTTATGTTGCTCCAATTTCAGCTGTTCAGCCCATAAAAAATAAAAATGTATTTCCTCCACCCCCACTAACATCTTGGATGGAGGAGTCTTAATTGTGGTATCTCCAGGTGGCTACTGACATTGCATAACAGTGATTTTGCATTTGATAGGATGCAGTCGCTGATTAGCCAATAGCTATTCACCCGACAGTCGTTTTTAAAAAAAAAAAAAAGAAAGGAAAAGATTTTTGTCAAGCTGGGTCATGCTTGCAAGGGCCCCCTTACCTCACAATTTGGCTGATTTCACAGATCTAACCAAAATGTGAGCCAAGTATGAGAGCTTGTCTGCAGTTATCTAAAGATTCCCATGGAATGCCCAGGTGATTTGGTTGGCTTTCTGTCTACAGATCCCCTAAAGCAACAGGCAAAGTGTGAACATCTTTTGTTGATTACTCAAACTTTAGACAAACTTAGGTTCACAAAGTGGTTCATCAGTACGCATTTCAAAACTGGTTATTTTACAATATCGAATGTATTCAGTAAAGCAGATTTCAATTATCTTATTTGGTCCTATAGCAGCAAACTGGAGACAATTGATGATAACGCCATTATCCGAGCCCGTGGTCTGCCATGGCAGTCATCTGATCAAGACATTGCACGATTCTTCAAGGGTTTAAACATTGCAAAGTGAGTGCACAGCCCTCATAAACGATCCTCTTCCCTTACATTATATCCTCACTTCTGGCTTCTTTATTCACATTTAGTTATTTTGTTTTTTCTGTTTTTCCCAGTTGGGAAATTGCCATATCTTAGGGGGTGATTGTATACACCCTGCGGTAACTCAGGTAAGATTAGCACAGGGGTCAGGGCAGGGTTATGGTTCTTTTGGTTGAACAAGACCCCGTATTGTAGCAGTGTGTGTTGTTTTCCCCCCCTGAGCTGGGTTGCTGTATCAAGAACATTTTCAATTCTGTCACTTTTTCCCTTCTGGCGTAAATTTTCTTTTGGATTTCACGGTAGTCTGAACTGCCATGATTTTATCTCTGCATGTCAAAGCTTTATGGTTGCAGTGAACATGTTTTTATTTTGCTGTTGGGATGTCTGTTTCTTTTGACAGTGGGATAGGGTTGTCTTCAAATTAAACTGGGTATTGCACATTCTTATAATTTTCCAAGAGGTCCATGCCTCTAGGTTTTGCACTGCTTTGGATGGGTAAAGGTATAACTCAATGTTGGGCCTCCTGTGAAAAGTGGACCTTGATGGTCTAAACAAAATTTGTTTTCTTTGCCCATAGCAACCATCTAAATCACTTATTTCCTTCTGCATCTTAAGAGGATCTGTTTTCTTTTGCATTTTAAATACAGAGACCTAATCAAATTTAAGAAAGTTCTTGTTACCCATTGCATACAAATTTTCTTACTTTCCAAACATTTAATGGAGAAATGGTGGTTGCAGTTAAAATGGTTGCTGCAGCAAAGAATTTTTCTGTAGCACACACTTCATAATAAGGGTCATTGTTTTAAAGGAAAGTATTCTTGTTCGCAGTAGCAACCAATCAGCTTCCAGCTATCCTTTTGCAGATGCAGCTTAGAAAGACAGACACAGGCTTGCTCAATAAGGAAGTGCAGATGGCAGCGGTTATTAAAAGAGTAAGAACCAATCAGAAATTGGCTGATATGACTACAGTTAACTGCACATTCATTATTCTGTGCACATCTTATTGAATAGACCAGATATTTGCTGGTATGGGTGCAAAATATCTTTTTATTTTGAACGCTTTTCATTCATGAGGCTCAAAACAACCTGTTGTTTTCTGGCAGTTGTGACACTAAGGGTGACCCAAGCAGGGACCAACACATCCCAATGGTAACAATCTGTAGCCTGTTACAATGACTCATCGTAAAACTAACATCAAAATGGAAACTAGCACATCTGTACATTGGAAATGCCAGTTTTATTAAGATTGCTCACATATTAAGAAATATTTGCACACTTTTTTGTTTTATTAGAGAAAGTAGTCAGCATTTCACTAGACATGAACGGCATTGTACCAACATCTAGATGTGTAGTAATGTGCCTTTCCAATGACCACACATTTTTGGTTGCACAGTTCCAAACACCTGTATATGTATATGTATAAGTGTAACATGCATATATACATATTTTTCACTCCTTTATGGTTATGGAACCATGCTGAAACCCAAAATATGATGAAGCAAACAGCAGTGAGTTTTCTTCTGAAATCCTGACATTTTACATGCCTAGATTCAGGCCTTACTGTACCATCAGCTGCAGGAGAGCCACAGGTTTCCCAACATTGATATTTCTTTCTCATTCATTGAGGACTTAAGAATTCAGAAACTGCTAGGTTATATCACTTCCTACGAGGGGATTGGACACTGTCAAATTGTGGGCCAACCCTGTATAACCCCTTTTACTCAAAGCATGCCTCCAGTTTTTTTGTTAGTCCTAAGAGGATGGATGCTTTTCTGCTCTGCTGAGAAGTCTTTTTGTAGTCTACTATTTTTTTTTTTTTTTTTTTTTTTTCAAGCTACCCGCTACATTGATGCTGAACTGGTCTCCAAATGCAGCTATCCGGATCAGGCTTTCCTCCGCCTGATTTTGGTGTGTTGTAGATGTGCATAGCTAGTCTGGAATGTGACCTTCAGGAACTGGGCTCTTCATTGTGGCACTTTCCAGAATTCAGTGTACTGGTTGTTGGCTGCACAGCGCTCTGCAAGTCCAGAGCTGTGGCACAGCCCCCAGGTGTGACCTTGTCTCTGAAGGCTCATTCAGTGAGTAGGCCAAGCACTGAGAGCTATTGCCTTATTAGGACCACTGGGTGCACCTTAAAACCTGGTTGTGACTATTGAATCATCTGTTGATGGTCCTATAATGCTAAAAGCTAGGCAAGCTACTTCCAAAAACCCTTATAACTGCACACTGGAGGTGTACTTCGCCTGGTGTGAGAAAAGCAACTTTCATCCCAAAAACTTCTCCGTGAGATGAATCCTAGTCTTTTTGCCCTTAGCCCAATCAAGCGTCAGATTTAAGTTATTGCAAATTTTAACTGCTAGTTTCCCATTCTTTAAGACTTTTTTTTTTTTTTTTTTTTTTGAGTGCTCTGTTGTAGTCTCATCCATGCACGCCTCTGGGATTCTGTGGTATCTGATTTTTAGTTCTCTGGATGTTCCAGGAACCATCATTTTCTGATTTACTCACCAGGTTCTATTGTTCATTGCCATAACCTCTGTGAGACGAGTGTCTGAGCTGGCAGCCTTATACTGTAAAAAAAAAAAAAAAAACCCTCCTGGTTTTACAGAGTGAGAAGGTGGTGTTGAGGCCCAGATATTTGTCCTTTCTATGTTGGTTTTGGCTTTTCACCTCAACAGGACATCTTTTATTGTATTTATTTTTATCCCTCTGTCCATCTCCAGTCTATAATTGGATCTCCCTCAATTGTCCGAATATAGTGTGGACTGTGATAGTTTACTTTGCAGCCACTGTGTTAATTTAAAAGGCTGGCTCTCCGTTATCCCTAATGGCTCCTGTAAAGAAGAACCTGCTTCTGGTTACACAATTTCTTGGTTGCTCAGACAGATCATCATCCAAGCTTATGTCTTAAGAATCGGGTTCTACCCTTTCCGGTTGTGCACTCTAAACCCCGAGTGCTTCTTGGGTTTTTTCGCAAGGTTTTACTAGGTAGATGTTCAGGCCTGTTCTGTGCTCTTGGTATGACTTTGTCACGAAGGCATGCTGGGAGTGTCGGGTGCTACTTGGCTGGCTCACAATTTTTTTTAATTTTTTTTTTGTTACCAGTGTCCAATTCTTCTGTAGTTAGCAGTATAACCCAACAGTTTTGGATTTCCTGTTTTTCTCCAATGGACTCCTAGAAAAATGATTTCACAGAAGTGCAAAAATCTTTCTGACTGCTGTCTGTATGTTATACGTGTAGGGGTGGAGCGGCCCTTTGTCTCAATGCACAAGGGAGGCGGAATGGAGAGGCTTTAGTCAGATTTGTGAGCGAAGAACACCGAGATCTGGCTCTCCAGAGACACAAGCATCACATGGGAAACCGATACATTGAGGTATGTGTTGCTGCAGTATGATGTATGGCTGTTCACTGCTTTTTGAAATAGAATAGCACATAGCATTGTTTTTTTTTCTCTTCTAGGTGTATAAAGCCACAGGAGAAGACTTTCTAAAAATAGCTGGAGGTAATTGTTACAAGAGGATATAAACTATACCACTTAATTAGCTGCAATGTGCCTTGCATGTAAAGCACTGGTGGGACTGGGATATTCTTAGGAGCGTGGTCACGTCAACACAGTTTAGTTCTGGAAACTGAGCTGTAATGCTAGCTTTCTCCTGCCAACAGATTATTGCAAATTAGTTATTTTGCCTGAATCTACAATGTTGTAACTTTTTATGTAAAGGCCGGCTATGCAATAACTTCATTGTAACATCTTTCTTGTGCCTATTAATTAAAAATAAACATATATTCTTTAAGTAAATTGCTACATACTTCCCAAGAGTTATGCTAATAGTTAGATCATAGGTGTGCACAGCCTATTGCATTAGGGTGTGCACCCCAAAGCTCAAATACATATGCATGTGTATATGTACTGATGGTGTCAATAGGGCAGTGGACAGTGTCAGTAGTTTTATTTTTGTTCTTTTTAAATTTATTTTGTAACATATTTTTTTTTTGGATGAAATATCAGTGGTCTAAACAGGGGGGAATATACACCACACAAGGCGATTAGGGTGTGCCCAGGCACACCCTGTGCGCACGCTTATGGATTAGATCCATGTAGATGAGTGATTCCTTACCAGGAAACCTGTACAACACAGAGGCTGCCTTTTTGCTACGCTCCTCCTGAAAATGCTAGTTGCTTGGCTGCTACAGTAATTCTTGTAAACTGTCTTGCACTTTATTTTCGATTGCTATTTGATTTTGTGGCATGCTTATTTTGAGTCAGTGGCTCAGCACTGGAGTAACTGAGCAGGACAGCCAGGCAATTTGGATTGGCAAAAACAAGTCCGTGTTGGCAGCCTACATATTCTTTTACAGTTTTCATATTTTAAGGTTTATCATACACCTTTAAAATGTGACTGTAAAATTCCCTTACATCAACCAGCAACTGTGTAGCAGGGGGAACTGCTTAAAGCAGAAGTAAACCCATCGATTAAACAGTGTTGCATTGGATGTGCTCTTAACCAAACTGTCAAACATCCAATAGCTGGTGTCAAAACGGCTCACATGTGCAGCATCATGGCATTGAAGATCAAATGGAGGCCAAGATGGCAGCTTCCTTGGCTGAAAATGATACGAGGGTTTACTTCCACTTTAATTGACTATCAGTTGAATGAATTGTTTTGGTAGGTCTTATTACATCATTTTGGTAGTTTGAAAGGAGATTCTACACTGGTGTGTGTGTGTGTACGCACACATGCGGAGCTTTACAACTTGTGGGTGGCGGCATTGGAGTGGGAAAAATGGTTAAGCCACTCTAACCTGTATACACATCAGCACTGCCTCCTATTGTAGTGTCCCCCTCTGTGTGTGATTTATAAAAATGCTGCAAATACCTAATTTCACTGCCAAGATTGCGATCACATGACTGACAAGCTTTCGCCTTTCCTCCTCTGAGATGCAGCGGGCAGGGCTGAGATTCTCCTGCTGATGTCAGTCTGGAGGAGAGGGCTGGCTGGTCATGTGATCGCAATTTTGGCTCTTAAATGAGGTATTGACAGAATTTATAAATAAAATCATTCAGAGGGGGACACTGCAATAGGTGGCAGTGCTGATGGTGTATACAGTTTAGTGTTATGAGAGCAGGAGGAGGGGGGAGGAGGACAAAGGAGCAGAGAGGATAGCAGGCCGCAGATGAGAGGCACATAAACTGTCCACGGTGTCTGGTCTCAGCAGCCATGATACACCGTGGTCAGTTTACAGATGGGTGGTGAGAAACTGGCAGGATTAGCTAGGTTTTTTTTAGGTGTTACTGGGGAGCCAAATGACACTGGACAAGCACTGTCTCATATAACTTACTTTAAAGGAGCAGGATCCACTATTTTTTTGGGGGGTAAACAAAAGCTTTAACTCTTAAATTGGGACTTTTAAAAATCTAATCCAAATGAGGGTTATCAATTGCTTGCAGGTGATTTCAAAAACGCGTCACAAAATAAACCAAAGCTTTTAAATTTTGAATATGTTCAGTAGGTTCCTGAATGTAGCATTATGGGGTAGATGGTATCCATATCCCCCCCCTATATTTTACAGCTGTAATCTTAAAGTGGATGTAAATCCAATGTCATCCTTTCTAAACTACTGCCCTAGGGGGTTATCTATAAGGATATACATGCCTCCTGCATGTATCTTTACCTGTCAAATGTCTCCCCGACCCGAAAAACTGCAGATTCTGTGGGTGGGTCTGTTGTCGGTGGGTGGAGTCGTGATGTCAGTAGACTCCCCGCCCACCTCTACACTCCCCTTGTCAATATTCATTTTCTCCTGTGTATTTCTTACTTCTGCTATGATCTCTAACATCCAGTGAAAAGACAGGAAAGTAACCACATGACTTCAGCATGCCAAATCATGCTGAGGTGTGAAGCAGCCAATCCTTGCAGAGCTGCTGAAGAAAGGAGTGGGGGAGGGAATTAAAAAATAATGCATGTCTCTTAGGCTAGTGCACGAGATGTAAATCACCTGTCACTCACAGCAAGGGGGAGGATTTGACAATTTTTCTCAGTTTGTCAAGAATTGTTTTACTGAACAATAAAAGAGGATTGCTCAGAGATGGATTAACTCTGTGTGGCAAGACTGGGCTCAAATGATAGGAAATCTTATACTCTACAGTATGATTTATATATATTTATATATATATATATATATATATATATATATATATATATATATATATATATATATATATATATATATATATATATATATATATATATATATATATAAATTTCGGGTTTACATCCACTTTAACACAAATGTTTAAATATATTCATCAATAGTCACAACAGATATAAATCCACTATTTTTTTTTTTTTTTTGCAGCAAATGCCTTTGCAAACCCAGATTTTGACTTGACTTGTAAAAGTAGCAATGTCCTCTTCACTTGTGCTACACCTAATCTGAGCAGAGCTGTGGGAGGGACGAGCAGCTCCATTCACTGCAGGCTGCCTGAAGAAAACTACAGGAAGGCAGATACAAGACGAGTCACCGTGCATATAGAGTTGCCACCTCATCCCTTTAAACCCGAACACATATGAATTACACAGGTTCTGTGGCTGATTAAGGTGGTAATTAAACTCTGTGCCTTATCTGCATTTAATTAGCCTCAGAACCTGTGTAATTCATGTGTGTTCGAGTTTAAAGGGATGAGGTGGCAACCCTACGTGCATATGAAGGGCAGGCAGTGGTGACCAGTCTTGCATGCAGAAAATTCCGGCACCTTCCCCAGCCCCCCAAATACTTAGCCGCATCTTGATCCAATGATGTGCAAAAGAACAGAGGATCTCCCACCTCATTGGCTCAGACAGCAGCATGAACCATTGTCCATCACATGCAGTCAGGATGGAGCGGGGGGCAGAGCCGAGCTGCGCTCTTGTGTGTCAATGGACACGCAAAGCTGGCTTGGGAGCAAGCCCCCACCTGAGGGGGAGGGGCCAGGAGTGCTGCTGGGGAACCTGAGAACTCATTGCACGGGGCAGGTAAGTATAACATATTTGTTATAATTACAATAAAGTTTCTCCCAAGGGCTTTTATGCAGCAAAAGAAAAATCATCACTATGTATCGGCCATACCTTAGAGGTGAAGGGGTTTTGAACATCAACCAGAGAAAAATGAAGATCAAAAATTCAGAACGGTTTCCTGGCTGTCAACACCATAGGAGCTCATGTGGTTTATGTTCAAAACCCCTTCATCTCTAAGGTATGATACCTAGTGATCAGTTAATGATATAATGAACATGATACAATGCGATTATGCAAACCTTCTAATATGTTTTCAATCCAGATGTCCTCATTCCCCTGAGGAAGATTCTGATTATTGCATCGAAATGTGTTGGGTTGGGCAGGTACTGTTCTGGAAATTCCTATAAAAAAATCTGTTACCTGCCTTTTTTGTTTATAAGATATCATTTATTGTAATTTGAGGTATACCAGAGCCCAAATTTTAAACCATATTTGAATTTTAAGGTTTGTACCAATAAAATTATTATTAAATATATTTGTGTTTCTAGTTTGATATTTTTCTTTTGCTGTATAAAAGCCCTTGGGAGAAACTTTATTGTAATTTATAGTATTTAACAGGGCGAGCAGCACTATTTCACACAGGCTTATGGGTACCTTTTTAAACATATTTGATATAATCACTTTCAAGCTGGGTTACTGAAAAAAATCAGGAAGATTCTGAAAGGAAGACTGGATATTTGTTTTGGAAGAATATCCATCTCAGGTCCATGTCTGAGCCAACCTCTGGTGAGCCAATACCTAAATGTTGGTCCTTAACCTCCTAGATGGGTATCATTAATATAGCTTATGCATGTAGTTTGTCTGATGCATTAAATATAGAAGAGTTCAGCCAAAACCTTCAGCTAGTTTTATGTTTTAATTTTAGTTTCCCATCTCGTAGGTACATCTAATGAAGTGGCTCAGTTTTTGTCCAAGGAGAACCAAGTGATTGTACGCATGCGGGGTCTGCCCTTTATTGCCACCCCTGAAGAAGTGCTAACGTTCTTTGGGCAGCACTGCCCTGTGACTGGAGGCAAGGAAGGAATATTGTTTGTTACCTACCCTGACGGCCGGCCGACAGGAGACGCTTTTGTGCTGTTCGCCTGTGAGGAATACGCACAGAACGCACTGAAGAAGCACAAGGACTTGCTGGGAAAGCGATACATTGAGCTGTTTAGGAGTACAGCAGCAGAGGTGCAGCAGGTATGTGCAGATTTTAGAATTTCTACCCTAGCCACTGACTGCTTTTTTGTTTTGCATTTATGGGCTAAGATAATAAAAAATCGTACATTTTAGTTGTGTTAGAGATAAATTGGCCAGTTTTATACTTTTGCATAGTGGTAATGCAATACACTGGTTAACACAATGCCCGCTATAGCAAACCATGGTGCATTGCATTGTCATTCATATAGAATGGCATCTTAATGCACATAAAGATAGAAATTACTGCACTTGGGTAAAATAATGGAAGGACAGCAGCTAGCATATATTGTGGGCAGCAATGTCATTAAAAAAAAAAAAAAAAAAAAAAATGCAGCGCATGAACGTCCATTAAAATAAAAGTAGAAAGTACATCATTGCCGGGAAGCACCTAGAATGTGAATGACACTTGTCTTGCAGGTGAGCAAAAATCCTCCTTAACAACACCACAATAAGCCAGGCCTCTTAAAAAAAACTTTTAAGCAAAATAGAATTAATCTCATCTGGCGCTTCCGGAAAAACGATCTATAATAGAATTTAGCAGCTGCTAGAATAAAATAGAAAATTAAACGCAAAGCTCTAAAAGTCCATAGATGTAATTCACAAGCTATAGCAGCGCTCTAAAAATAAAACCATGTTCAATGGAAGATAATATGCCCTCTGAAGAGCAAGTCCAAAGTGCATTTAGGTGATCCTAAAGATATTTATATGGTGTTTTTCCAAAGAACAAGCACCCTAAACCGCACCACATGAGACCGCTCCCCTCAAAAATGCACTCACCAGAACAATGTTATAATGACTCCTTGTTACAATGATGTATCCTTAGCCTGTAGCAAGCCTGCATCTTCAGTCAGCATACAACATGGATTACTCAATCAGAGGGGTGTTCGTTTTTTCTCGTTTATCACCAACTTTTAATTCTTCTTTGCAGCCTTCAAATTAAATTGCATAATATGCATTGTGTGCAATAAAGCCTTCTGAAAATCTGGAACTAGAGTTCCAAGATGGACTCCACTGAGGCTCCGGGTTACTTCGTACTCTTCATCTGTCAACTTCAATCAAGCAGATCATCATAATCATCAGAGCACACTCATCCCCTGGATGTCCCGAGCTGTCTCTGCAGAGGTCAGTGGATTCCGGGATCAGCTCGGCACCGTTTGCTATCCACATGCAAGTGATGCAGCTGCATGAGGGCCCCTTCCCTAACTCGGCTCTGTGCCTCTTGCAGCTGCATTACTTGCATGTGGATACCGGTGCTGAGCTGATCCCGGAATCCACCGACCTCTGCAGAGACAGCTCTGGACATCCAGGGGATGAGTGCTCTGATGATCTGCTTGATTGAAGTTGACCGATGACGAGTACGAAGTAACCCGGAACCTCAGTGGAGTCCATCTTGGAAAACTAGTTTGAGTTTTTCAGAAGGCTTTATTGCACATAATGCACATAATGCAATTTAATATGAAGGCTGCAAAGAGGAATTAAAAGTTGGTGATAATCGAGACAACAAACACCCCTCTCTGAGTAATCCTTGTATGCTGACTGAAGATGCGGGCTTGCTACAGGCTAATGATGCATCATTGTATCAAGGTGTATTTATAACATTGTTCTGGTGAATGTGTTTTTGAGGGGTGCGGTGAAGGTTGCTTATTCTTTGGAAAAAACCATATGAATAGCTTTAGTATCATCTGATGCACTTTGGACTCGCTCTTTAGAGGGCATATTATCACCATTGAACTTTGTTTTATTTTTAGAGCGCTGCTATAGCTTGTGAATTAAATCTATGGACTTCTAAAGCCAGGCCTCTTGTCCTCAGGAATGGACCTCCAAATTATAGGTGGTCATAAACGCCCAAACACCAATCTGCTCTGCATCCTATCTACCGCAGACTGCACCAACATGGATTCAGTGCTGTGGTCCCCTCTCAAAAAATCTCTCTTCAGATTAGAAAGTGTAAGACCAAATACTGCTACATGGTGTAGTATGTCAAAAGCACTTGGAGTTTATTGTAACAAAATAGATATACTCACACAGAGGATAATAAAAACGAGCCTGTCATGCAAAAAATGTTTTGGATGGTTTCAAACCAACAAGATGGCCGCGGTCCAAAAAAATCGCCAAATTATTTTGCATCAAACGCTTGTTTTGACATCCTGCACTATGTAGCGGTGTCTGTTCTTACACTTTCTAATCTGAGGAGAGATGCTTTGAGAGGAGACCACGGCATTGAATCCATGTTGGTGCAGTCCATGGTGGATATGATCCTTAGCAGATTGGTGTTTGGGAGTTTATGACCACCTATAATTTAGTGGTCCATTCCTGAGGGTAAGAGGCCTGGCTTATTGTGGTGGTGGAGAGGATTTTTGCTCACCTGCAAGACAGGCACGGCAATTCATCTCAATTTTATGCCCCAGCCAGGCTTCAGCCCCGCCGCTGCGTCTCCATCAGCCGCTCGGAGTGCCGATCCAAAGGGATGATGTGGGCAATGTGACAGGAAGGCAGACATTCGGAATGCAAGGAGGAGCCTGACTGCTGCCAGCACCAAGCTGGGGAAACGTTTTCAAACGCCGCTAGAGCCATTTCAGGGGAGAGAAGAGTGCATGCTCTGACCTCCCTCCACTCTCCTGTTCCTGCTGTCGCTCATTGGGGCTCGTTTGTGTGTCAGCGGAATACAATGTCCTAGAGTCTCCTCTGAGTGATTGATCCATGGACACTGAGCCAAGTCAACGTGGTGTACACAGACGCCCAACATCACCCTCCTCCTCGGACAGGGCTCTCCTCTATACCTCCCCTCACTTGAAGGGTTAACTATCTGTTTGCCCCATGCAGAGTGTCACCTACCTGTGTGTGCCCCCCCCCCTCCACCCACCTATATTTACACTTCTCCAACACAGCCACCAGGGACCCCTGCACAGCCACCAGAGGCCCTGCATAGCCATCCGAGACCCCGAACAGCCATTTGAGAAGAAAGAGGTGCCTGAATTTAGTCTTGCCTAGAGCAGCACAAAACCAAAATGCACCACTGCTAACATGTATGTGTTATCGCGCTCCACTGAGGTCTGCAACCAGACAGTATAAATATCGCACTTGTCAGAACATGGGATAACTTGTTACAAAATGCTACAGTTATGCCAAGTAAACGAACTTAAGCCCCATACACACTATCAGATTTTCTGCTGATTTTTGTCTTCAGATTTACCAAAACCATGTAGTACAAGGGCCTGCCTGATTGCATACAAATTGAAACTCCTAAGGTTTGACCTCCATATTATATGGTTTTGGTAAATCTGAAGGAAAAAATCAGCAGAAAATCTGATAGTGTGTATGGGGCTTTAGACACTGCTGTCAGCTTGTGTTTAAAATGAACATAAAACATGGCTGCATGTGGTACAATGTGGGCCATTCTAACAAGACCTTGACAAGAGCAGAAGGAATAATTTTTTTTTTTTTTTTCCCCACCTTCCACGTCTGCTTGCATAATTACTCTATTAATGTTTAACAATGTTGATGTAATGCGTGTGTTTTTTTTTTTTTTTTTTCCTCTTACCTTCGACCACGTGAATTCCAACACTGTGTAAACACAACTAGGGGATGCACACTAGTTCTAAAATCTACTTGCTGTCTTACTAGGAAATATTCTGTACAAAAATAAATGACAATAAATATATTTTGAGTGTTTAAATATTTTATACGCATTCCTCTGATGGGAGAGATGTGGCTATTTCCAGGTAAGCCCAGTCTGTTCATGCTCTACATACACCAATCAGTTATGTTGTGACCACCTACTATAACCTTTCGAAGCATGGATTCAAGTAGAATTCTGAAGGGGTGCTGTGGTATCTGGCACCAAGAATTCTGAAGGGGTGCTGTGGTATCTGGCACCAAGCTGTCAGTATCGGATCTTAAAAGTCCTGTAAGTTTCGAGGTGGGGGCCTCCAATGGATCGGATTTGCTTTTCAAGCACATCAAACAGTTGCTCGATTGGATTAAGATCTGGAGAATTTGGAGGCCAAGTCAAAACCTCAACTCTTGTGTTCCTCAAACCATTCTAGAACTCATCAGACCAGGCCACCTTCTTTCTTTGCTCCGGGGTCAAGTTCTGATGCTCACGTGCCCATTATAGGTGATTTTGGCAGTGGACACACCCTGACCAGTCTGCGTCTGCACCACCCCATGTGCAACAAATGGTGATGCACTGTGTGTTCTGACACCTTTCTGTTGGAACCAACATTTAACTCTTTCAGCAATTTGAGTAGCTCTTCTGTTGGATCGGCCAACCTTTGCTCCTCACCTGCATCAGTGAGCCTTAGCAACCCATGACTGTCGCTGCTCTACCTTCCTTGGACCGCTTTTGGTACGCTCTGACCACTGAAGACTGGGAACACCCTTCAAGAGCTGCAGTTTTTAAGCTGCTCTGGCCCAGTCGTCTAGCCATTACAATTTGGCCCTTGTCAAAGTTCAGATCCTTACACATGCCCATTTTTGTTATGCTTTCAACATGTCAACTTCAGGGACAACAAATTCACCTGTTGCCTAATAGATCCCAACCACTTTTGGGTGCCGTTGCCATGGGAAAATGCTGTTTGCTTTACCTGTCAGTAGTCATAATGTTATGGCTGATCAGTGTAAGTCCTGGGTTGGGAAAGCTGATTAGTAAAAAAAGGACATCTTGCAGGAGTGTCTTCATGTATTCACATGTTACAGCAAAATCACTTTTTAACTGTGGAAACCATTTAATTTTGTTAATTTTGTGTATGTATGTGTGTATCTATAGGCATCTTGTAAAATGTGCACATACAATTTTGTTTTCAGGTACTCAACAGATACTCTTCTACACCACTTATCCCTCTTCCAACACCGCCCATCATTCCAGTACTACCTCAGCCAATTTTCCCTCAAATCAATGTCAGAGACTGTATACGGCTGAGAGGTCTTCCTTATGCTGCCACAATAGAGGATATCTTGGAGTTTTTGGGTGAATTTTCTGCTGATATCAGGACACATGGAGTTCATATGGTGCTGAATCACCAGGTAGATTATCTAATTCCTCTTTAATAAATCTACAATACAAATACCTTCATGCAATGTTTATCCAGCTTTACTCAGTTTTACACTGTTATTACAATCCATGTGCTGAGCACTATTGGGGTTCAGTCTGCATGGTTGATTTGGGCCATATGTCGCTAAGAATCGGCCTGTCATTGATTTGTACTGGCTGATTGCACACACTTGTGCATGCTCACTGCAGAGAATGGTTGATTCTTGGCAGTGTACAGCCCAAATGGGGGGGGGGTGCGCGCGCAAGAAGTAGAGCGTAAGGCTGGACCACCTTGTAGGGTTCTGTTGTTGTGTCTGTCCTTATTGAACATTCCTTGCTTTGCAGATAGCAGTCACGTAGGAGACAGATTCTAACTCTTCCCCAAAGTGCAACTCCATCCAAAACATTTAAGCATTTAACAAGCCTCTATGGAGAATTTGATAACTGTAATGATATGAGAGATTCATTTAGTTGAAGTTTTGGGGCAATAGTCAACAGGATGTACTTTCTAACCTGTCTGAAAATTATTCTCGAGACCTGCTCCTATAGACATAGTATTAAAAATGGCTGGACCAAAGAGGCATCTGCTTGCTTCTTCAGTCATCAGAATTCAAAGGCAATGCTTTAAAAATTTTCATGATTCAAAAATCTGATGTTGCACCACTTCTGGTGGTGGTCCCCTTACACTTCAGTAAGTCAAGGTATCAGTCACCTTTCTAAACTGTGCTTCCAATTTGTAAAAAAACACTTCTTGTGTCTCCTGACATAAGTGACAATGTCTTACTACATGGGGTACTGCAATAGTCATCCTCTGAGCTCTCAAGTTGATCAAGGTCGACAACTGCTCCAAGAAGGATATGGTGTGGTAGCATCTGCCAGGCCGTAATAAACATTATACCATTAGCTTCTAAAAACAACTGATGAACTTTAAGAATTTTCCCTGTAATAGTTATGCCTTTACTCAAATTAGGTTTACTGGGACAAATATAGAACTATAAGTTCGCCAACTTTGTAGGTGCTTTCAGATTTTATGGTCTGTAAACAGATTATCATAGGCAGGAATGCTTCAGCTCAGACAATAAAGCTGGGAGGCTGCTCTGCCACCTTTCCCAGTACAAAAAAACAATGCGGGGCTATTGTCTGGAGCTGTCAATGTACACATCCCTGTGGCTCTAAACACAGGCACACAGCCTCTACTGTACAACTATGCAGACAGACGAAGAGATTACCTTATCCAGAGTCACAAAGAAAAGAACCTTCACTGGACAACTCCCATTTACTTAAGGATAAGAACTTTTAATCATTTTAATATCCTGCCATAGTTAACACTTTGGTCCATGTTACATAGTGAGTAGTCATGAAGGGGGATGTTGGACTGCTTTTAGCAGCTAAGGATATTTAACTACAGCTATCTATTTTTTTTTTTTTTTCTCCCCTTCTCTTTTGCTGGCCCCTTAGATTTCTTCTCTTCCTGCCCTAGAAAGTGAGAGTGACCTGCAAAGTGAGGGGAGTTCCTCTCTTAGGCAGTTGTCATCAAAAAGGTGTTTGCACTGCAATATGTACGCTCTCCTCTTTTTCTGATGGCAAATGTAGGTTTTCATTGACTTTATCCTAGTGACAGTGGTCACCTGGACAAATGACGAGGCTTAATCTCCCCAACACAAGCCACTTTGATAGAAACAATGTCAGGGGTTCAAATAATTTCTCCACAAAAAAAAATTTGGCAACATGAAGTTTGTTTCCTATGGGTCACTTGACTGCATTACTGGATAAACCCGTTTTGTAATCCCTTCCTTTAAAAACCACAATAAAGCTCTACTTGGTCCAAACCTCACCTTTTTTGTAATACTTGCCCCTGTTAGATCACAGGAGTAGCCCATCCCTAGAATTAGAGACTTCTGATTGGTAGAATGCCAATAGCGGATAGAGTTACTACATCTTGGAAAGCATGTGCAACATTAACGGTTGACATCTTGATTACATAATCCAAAGATTATCACGCAGGGCTGCTCTAAAAACAGCAGCGAGCCTAGGGCAATAACATGAGTATGGAGTATCAGGATGCTCGCTACACCCAGCTGGGCAAAATTATTGGTTCATTGTTTTATTCAAAGGATGTCTACGAGTGGTCTTCTCAACTGGTCTGTGATGGTGCTCATTAGCACTAATGTCCAAAATCTACTCCAAAAGACTTTTATCCCCTCTAACTGCAGGTGATGGTCTGATTCCCAGTTTCTGGAAAAAGGCTCAGGTTGGGCACCAGGGACCTACAGTGTTTAAATATAGTAAAAAGGCTAGACTGGTTATAGAACATTACGGGTAGCCACTACTGGACAAACTTGGGAGTATTGTCCTTTCGTTAATGGAAATGGCTTTATATATAAGCCAGAAACACTATATTGTTAAAATTATTGGGACAACTGCCTTTACACGCACACTCCTAAACCTTGTGGACAGCCTTCCCAGAAGAGTTAAAGCTGTTATACCTGCAAAGGGTGGGCCAACTCAATATTGTACCCTACGGACTAAGACTTCATTTAAAGTTGTGTGAAAGGGAAGCTGTCCCAATACTTTTGACAATATAGTGTATATATGCCAGGCAATATTCTTAAAGTAATCAGCTACCTCCTGTATTTTGCATTTTGGGTACACTTTAAGGGAAAGGGCTCCTCCTATTTAACTGATGCCCCTTATATACCAGATGACAGTGATAGTTGCTATTACTGTACAAGTGTAGCACAAAGTTTAACTAGTCTGAAAAGAAGGTATCTGAAAAGTTGGAGTTTTTCCTTCCCTTGTCCGTCACAACGGTTTTACCTAGAAAGTCTGAGGTTTTGATTGTCTGTGGTCCTGCTGCAGAGATTTTCTGACAGGTGCTAGTCATTCCCCAGTTGGCTGTAGTGTTTTTATTTTTACCATCTGTGTTTTTCTATTTTAAGCTAATTGAATGAGGTCTGTCAGTGTGTAGACAAAGCCCATAAAATTGAATAATGCATATGGTCTTAATAGGTCATTTAAAGTATATTCTAAAATACCTTGATTTATATATTTAAGTGATCACATGACCTCTGGTCTCAGCTGCATAAGAGGCTTAGATGTGAGGTGGAGACTGCAGGAGACAGAGAAACACCAGTACACTGATCTTTCCAGTAAGGAGCTGTGCTGGGGATGTGTGAGCAGAAGTCTCCCTTCTACTTTGAGTACAGCTGCCTATACTGCAGTGGTCAAAGAAGCAAACTAGCCACACTGAGATGGATGTGTTTACATGCCTAGCGTGGTCAGCTTGTGTGAAATACA
>NC_133328.1:568930151-568961299 GCF_042186555.1 Aquarana catesbeiana
AGAAAGAGCGAGCGCGAGAGGGAGAAAGAGCGAGCGCGAGAGGGAGAAAGAGCGAGCGCGAGAGGGAGAAAGAGCGAGCGCGAGAGGGAGAAAGAGCGAGCGCGAGAGGGAGAAAGAGCGAGCGAGCGCGAGAGGGAGAAAGAGCGAGCGAGCGCGAAAGGGAGAAAGAGCGAGCGAGCGCGAAAGAGCGAGCGAGCGCGAAAGGGAGACAGAGCGAGCGCGAAAGAGCGAGCGCGAAAGGGAGAAAGAGCGAGCGCGAAAGGGAGAAAGAGCGAGCGCAAAAGGGAGAAAGAGCGAGCGCGAAAGGGAGAAAGAGCGAGCGCGAAAGGGAGAAAGAGCGAGCGCGGAAGGGAGAAAGAGCGAGCGAGCGCGGAAGGGAGAAAGAGCGAGCGAGCGCGGAAGGGAGAAAGAGCGAGCGAGCGCGGAAGGGAGAAAGAGCGAGCGAGCGCAGAAGGGAGAAAGAGCGAGCGCGAAAGGGAGAAAGAGCGAGCGCGAAAGGGAGAAAGAGCGAGCGCGAAAGGGAGAAAGAGCGAGCGCGAGAGGGAGAAAGAGCGAGCGCGAGAGGGAGAAAGAGCGAGCGCGAGAGGGAGAAAGAGCGAGCGCGAGAGGGAGAAAGAGCGAGCGAGCGCGAGAGGGAGAAAGAGCGAGCGAGCGCGAGAGGGAGAAAGAGCGAGCGAGCGCGAAAGGGAGAAAGAGCGAGCGAGCGCGAAAGAGCGAGCGCGAAAGGGAGACAGAGCGAGCGCGAAAGAGCGAGCGAGCGCGAAAGGGAGAAAGAGCGAGCGCGAAAGGGAGAAAGAGCGAGCGCGAAAGGGAGAAAGAGCGAGCGCGAAAGGGAGAAAGAGCGAGCGCGAAAGGGAGAAAGAGCGAGCGCGAAAGGGAGAAAGAGCGAGCGCGAAAGGGAGAAAGAGCGAGCGCGAAAGGGAGAAAGAGCGAGCGCGAAAGGGAGAAAGAGCGAGCGCGAAAGGGAGAAAGAGCGAGCGCGAAAGGGAGAAAGAGCGAGCGCGGAAGGGAGAAAGAGCGAGCGCGGAAGGGAGAAAGAGCGAGCGCGGAAGGGAGAAAGAGCGAGCGCGGAAGGGAGAAAGAGCGAGCGCGGAAGGGAGAAAGAGCGAGCGCGAAAGGGAGAAAGAGCGAGCGCGAAAGGGAGAAAGAGCGAGCGCGAAAGGGAGAAAGAGCGAGCGCGAAAGGGAGAAAGAGCGAGCGCGAAAGGGAGAAAGAGCGAGCGCGGAAGGGAGAAAGAGCGAGCGCGGAAGGGAGAAAGAGCGAGCGCGGAAGGGAGAAAGAGCGAGCGCGGAAGGGAGAAAGAGCGAGCGAGCGCGAAAGGGAGAAAGAGCGAGCGCGAAAGGGAGAAAGAGCGAGCGAGCGCGAAAGGGAGAAAGAGCGAGCGAGCGCGAAAGGGAGAAAGAGCGAGCGAGCGCGAAAGGGAGAAAGAGCGAGCGAGCGCGAAAGGGAGAAAGAGCGAGCGCGGAAGGGAGAAAGAGCGAGCGCGAAAGGGAGAAAGAGCGAGCGAGCGCGAAAGGGAGAAAGAGCGAGAGCGAAAGGGAGAAAGAGCGAGCGAGAGCGAAAGGGAGAAAGAGCGAGCGAGAGCGAAAGGGAGAAAGAGCGAGCGAGAGAGCGCACGGAGAGAGAGAGAGAGAGAGAGAGAGAGAGAGAGAGAGAGACAGAGAGAGACAGAGAGAGAGAGAGACAGAGAGAGAGAAAGAGCAAGTGAGAGCGCGCGCGAGAGAAATAGAAAGAGAGCACGCGAGAGAGAGAGCGACAGAGAGCGAAATAGAAAGAAAGAGAGAGAGAGCGAAATAGAAAGAAAGGGCCCGAGAGAGAGAAAGAGAAAGAGAGAGAGCGAGAGAGAAAGAGAGAGAGCGAGAGAGAAAGAGAGTGAGAGAGAATGTGAGAGAGAATGTGAGAGAGTGCGCGACAGAGCCCACATGCGAAAGAGAGTAAGAAAGAGTGAAAGAAAGAAAGACAAAAAAAAAAAAAAAGGAAGAGCAAAAGAAAGAGAGAAAACCCACAAAAAATATAAGACGTGTAACACACATTTAGTTACATTGTTTTGCCTGGTCACCTTTGGTTTTTGAATTCTGGGAATCAGGCAATGTGTAATCCTTGCAGTAAGCCCATTCCTCCTCTTGCTCCAGAAAGCTCCCTCAATCCATGCAATAGGTTCAGAGATGCCTCTTCTCCAGTCACACTCCAGCCTCCTCCAAATACAATGCAATGCTGAGGAACTGCCCTCAGGCCAGAGCTTTGTGTAGCAGAGGAGAGTGCCATAAGCAGGGGTTGAGGTAAGTAATAGAGCCTCTTCATCGACCCCCCCCTCCCCTTGGTAACTTTAGTTTAAATCCCAGAATTTAGCTTTAGGCCCCTTTCACACTGCTGCGACTGGAAAGTCGCACGATTTTGCCATGATTTCATGGAATGCCTGTGTAAACTTGAAGTCTATGGACCTCAACTCGCCTCAAAGTAGGACCAAAGTAGTACAGGGACTACTTTGAGGTCGCACAGATATGAATAGTACTCATTGGAAATCATGGGGTATGCCTTGTCATGCAACTTTGCAGTCCCAAGTCGCACAAGTGTGAAAGGGGCCTTAATATGTTTTCAGTGTACTGGTATTTTTTAAATAATTTAAAATATTAGGGAGAGTAGTCTTGAACTTTTATAAGTTGATGTGCGTAGGACAATCAAAACTCTTCTCTGTGCACAAAAAAGTAATAATAGCTGTATTATTGCTAGAGAGAGTTGTAAGCTGGTTACTTCCAAAATGTGATTAGCCAGTGCAGAGAGAGTGCCATGTTACTCATCCAATAACATACCGGTACACGATTCCCATGGTAGATTCTCTGTTTTTTATCAGGCTAATCCTTCCGTCGTTGTTCCGTTTGTGCTGGTTGGAGACACTGCATATCTGCACTACCACATCCCACAGATCTTTAGCTGCCCTCCGGCTGTCTGGTCCTGAGAGCTCTTTACATGTGGCTGCCAGCAGCTGACCAAGCTGGAAAGAGAACAAAGAGAGTCTAAAAAATTGATCAGAGAATTCATAATAGAGATTGTGAAAATTAAAGGAATAAATCATAAAAAACAATTGACAAAAATGCAGTAGGATGTGCATATAACTGTAGTGATTAAATGGTGACAGCAGACAAGTAAAAAATCATTTGGAAATCTGCTATTGCTATCCGGGAAACATTGCTACCATGCGGATATCAAGGTCCACTTCACTTACTTGAAATATTTCAAGAAAGTTTGCAATCCAGTCCAGAGTTATGAATAAATCTTCACTGTAAAAGCCGAGTATTGCCTACAGCCTCCTGCCTCCCAAGACTCACCGATAGTCACTTAAAATAACAGATTGCCTCTCAATGACAATAGAGAGGCTCCGAAAGGTCACACAGATGTGTGTGCTGTAAGCTTTATTTTTGCAGGAATAGTTAAAGTGGTTGTATAGTCAATTTTTTTACTTTTACCTACAGGTAAGCCTATAATAAGGCTTACCTGTAGGTAAAAAAAAATATCTCCTAAACCTTTACGGTTTAGGAGATATTCCCCTTGCGATGAGCCGCTGACTGCAGCGGCGCATGCGCACAGGGGATTCTCGGCTGAAGGCCGGCAACTGCCGGACCTTGCCGAGTAAGAAATATCCCGCGCGCATCCGCGGGAGTGACGACATCGCGGTTTCAGACACTCACAGCGCTGGAACCGCGATACCCGGAAGACACACCGAGGCAACATGACAGCTCCCTCGGCGTGGACCAGGTAAGATACAGACGTCTTGTTCTAAGGTAAGTATTTCATAATGAGCTAGTATGCGGTGTATACTAGCTCATTATGCCTTTTGCTTTACAGGGGTAGAAAAAATTTTTTTTTTTTTGCGGGTATACAACCGCTTTAAGATCAGAGTATAACTTTAGCCAACTTCATCTTTGGATCAAATCATTTTGCCCTGTGGTTTTGCCTAAAGGTAACTTCTAGTTGTTTTCTCATATGCTTATCTGAGTTATCCAGGTTTGTAACAAGTGTATAATTTAAAAAAAAAAAAAGGAATCAGTCAAATAAGCAAGTAAAGATGGGGCATTTATCAAATCTCCAAATCTATGCAGAGGTAGTGGGTAACATCTGAACCCAACCAAGGTTAAAGCCAGACACCCCCATGTGCTGTGCAACAGGTTGGCAATTACTGTCATTTTGTCATGTTATTTTATCAGCACGGGATCATTTTAATAAAATCCTTATATTTCTTTACATTTACTGACAGAACTTTCAGATGCCATGAAGAATAATCATGCTTGGGACTAGATGGTATGATTTATCCAAGCAAAGACAGCGTGAAAAAACAAAGGCCCTGGACAGATAGACACTGGGGGTGATTTACCAAAACTGGAGGGTGCAAAGTCTGGTGCAGCTGTGCATGTTAGCCAATCAGCTCGTTCAATTAGGCTTTTGACAAAAAAACTGGAAGCTGATTGGTTTCTATGTAGAGCTGCACCAAGATTTTGCACTATCCAGTTTTAGTAAATAAACCCCCTGTGTCTGTGCAAGCATT
Organism: Aquarana catesbeiana; assembly: GCF_042186555.1. Classification (NCBI taxonomy): domain Eukaryota; kingdom Metazoa; phylum Chordata; class Amphibia; order Anura; family Ranidae; genus Aquarana; species Aquarana catesbeiana. The sequence continues at coordinate 568,934,692 of NC_133328.1, forward strand.
TCCATGCTTAAAGTTTAAATTTAACCAGACTATAAATCTTTATCAGATTTCATGGACTGACCAGACAAACCACACCCACCACAGCTGAATTGCTCAGCTAGTTTTGGAAGCTGCCATGACTTGGAAGTGGTGCTAGTTTTGGTGCAGAGACACCTCTGCATCACAGCAATATAGCTGCCCTGGGGGGGCGTGTCCAAGATGGCAGCGTGAGCAGTCGCCTGTTTCTGAGCTCCGCCGGGGCCTACTTCTCAATCCGAGCCCTCGGCTCCAAAAAGCCCCTACATATTGTGGCCTGAGACGCTGCCTAGTGGGGAGACTGCCTCCCGAGCCCCGGAGACGAGCGGCCCTTCGATTCCTGGAGGCCGGTCCCCTCGTGTGAGGCGCCGGACCGGACTTTCCCAGGCCTGCAGCGGGACCGATTGGCGGGCCTGACGGCCATTGTGGGACTCTGGCTGGTAGGCACCCGGCTCTCTCCTCCCTTCCATTGCGGCCGGAGGCCGACTGCTCCTCACCGGATTCGGCCTCCCCTTGACGCGAACGCAGAGGCCTGAGGCGTCCACTAGGCCCCAGGTGAAGGCGCGGACTCGCCTGGGCTGACGGCCGGAGCCGCCGGCGGAAGATTCGATGCCGGCTGGGGGGTCCCAGAAAGCCCTCTCCCACCCTGCTTCAGCATCACCAGAGGCACCCTGCCTGGGCCTCGAGGCACAGAGGACCCCAGCGACACTGCGGAGGATCCTGAATGAGGCGACGCCAGTCGGGCGCAGCGGCCGGTAAGGGGAAAAAGTATAAATTTCCTCCTTCCCCAGAGATAACCCCCTCACAACCAGCACCTCCACAAGCACCCAGGCCCACCCGCAGTGTACACAGGGCATCACAGACTGCAATAATGGAGGCTGAGGAAGCGAGACCCCCTTGGTTAGCAGAAGTCATGGCGGCCATAGCTACATGTCAATCCACGCTCACCGCAAAAACAGACGCAGTACAAATGGATGTGGGTCTCCTAAGGCAGGACATGGATAGGCTCCACTCCAGAGTGACAGAAACAGAGCAGAGGGTTGGCAACACTGGGGACACAGTCGCAGAACACAGTGCAGCACTCCACACACTCCAAACAAAGGTTAAGGCCCTGGAGTACAGGGCAGAAGACGCGGAGAACAGGAACAGGCGCAACAACCTGCGCATAGCGGGTCCAGCGGAGGGCAACAACCACACATGTTTTGTGGAGGACATGCTACGCAACCTTTTGCTGGGGGCTCGTCTGTCCCCCCACTATGCAGTGGAAATGGCGCACAGGATTCCACCCAAACCTGGCCCCCCAGGGGCCCCCCCTCGTACTTTCATTCTTAGACTTCTCAACTTCAGGGACAGAGATGAGATTCTACGTGCCTCTAGGAATGTGGGTGACTTAAGGCACCAAAACAAATTGATGATTTTCCCTGACTATTTGATAGAAACGCAGAAACTCAGGAAGTCATTCGACTATGTGAAAGCAGCGTTGAGGGCCCGAAATATCCGCTATAGTGTCCTATTTCCAGCGCGTTTGAGGGTCCAGGATGGAGAATCTGTCCGCTTCTTCACCTCCCCCAGGGAGGCATCAGCCTGGCTGGACACACTGCCCCATGATCGACAGCCGAGAGCTTGACATGTGAATACTATACATTTACAATTGAAACAAGTTGGGCCCCGAGTACCAAGCTCCTGCAATAACTAACACTATATCCCTTAACTCGGTACTCGAGCTGAGGCAGATCAGATACACCACTTTACCTGTTTTAAAGTGCATGCCTTCAAGAGGGACCTGCAAACACTAAGTCAGTGCCCCTGGTCGGGTGAACCAGGAGACCGTTAAAGTTGAAAAGAGTACTGTTTCCTCTCCTACAGGGACCACAGGGAACCGGATTGCCACATGCATTACAGATGGCGGAATTTCCCCTCTTCTTTTTAAAATTTTTTTTTTTTCCCCCCCCTTACTTTTGCCCAGCCCAAGGTTCTATTACTTTGTCCCATTTACCCTCCTCATTGCGGGGCCCCTTGATAGATTTAGTGGTGCTCCGGCGGAGCCCCAAGCCAGAGGAGAGCGACTCGGCTCACCTGAGACCCTCAGGAACCCTTGAGGGGTCGAAACGCCTCTTGCACAGGACCCCCCTTTTGCAGCCGGAGTGCTGATTTTGGTTGGGATTGATACCTGCCTCAGTTTCAAGGGGTTGGGGTAGTTCCCCCATAAGGGCAGGTTCATTGTTTTGGGTTAAACTTTTGTTTTTGAAAAGTTTGATTTTGTTAATACACTTTATGAATGCATTGCAAATGTCAGTACTGTAGGATCTCGTATGTTGTATCCTCCGGGTCAGGTTGGCAGCCTCAGGGGAAGAGTGTCTTCCAAATCCGAACACCCCCATTCTAACACACAACTATGGCATCCCTTAACATTCTGTCCTGGAACACCAGGGGTCTGAACTCCACGGTCAAGGGATCACTGGTGTTCTAATTCATACAAGCCCACACATCTGCATCTTACAGGAAACCCACCTAGTGGGTAGTAAAACTATGGCCCTGAAGAAACCCTGGATTGGGTATCATTATCACTCCACGTATTCCAACTTTGCACGGGGCGTAAGCGTCCTAGTACATAAATCTTTCCCCTTTAGGCTGCTAGACCTGGTGCTGGACTCGGAGGGAAGATATGTAGTGGTTCATGCTCAGATACACTCTATGAGATGGGTAATAGTGGGAGTGTATTTACCCCCCCCCCCGCCTTCAATACCTCTCCTGCACCAAGTCTCCTCCAGAATAGCAGACTTTCAAAGCGACAATATAGCCATTTTAGGAGACTTTAACTTAGCCCCCAACCCGGAGGGGGATAGGATGTCCAGCGTTGAACACTCCCACCTCGGCTTGGCGGACTGGGCTGAGCTGTATGGCTTGACGGATGTGTGGCGATGGAGAAACCCTCACCTTAGGGCCTATACCTGCCACTCAGCCTCCCACAGATCCTTTTCTAGGATCGACTTGGCCTATGTGGACCACTCTGCCTTATCTAGGGTAAGGGACGTCAGAATCCTTCCCCGGGGTATATCGGACCATGCACCGCTCCTCCTGACGCTGGAACTCTCCGCCGCGTCGGGAGTCTCCCTGTGGAGACTGTCTAGATTCTGGGTGTCGGATGAGATGGTGGATGGTCATTTCAGAGAGGCGATGAGGGAATACTGGGATATTAATCCAGGCTCGGCCAGCGCAACAACAGTTTGGGACACTTTCAAGGCGTATACTAGAGGAAAATACCAGACCATTATAGCCAGGGTCCGTAGGGAGAGGAGAGCAGACTTGGAAGTAGCAGAGAGAAAGGCAGACCTGCAAGAAGCACATTTTCTTAGAACCAAAGACCCCAGTGACTATGACGCGCTTCAACAACTGACCGGGGAGGCTGTTCGTATCCGCACCTCTCTCACTCAGAAACGTCTTCTCGCCCAGACACACTGCATATTCGAGCAGGGGGAGAGGTCGGGGAAGCTATTGGCATGGTTGACCAGAGAACAACGGGGGGGGATGTGCATACCACACATACAAGGACCTGACAGATGTCTCAAATACTACTCAGACGAGATAAATGACTGCGTCGCCTCCTTTTATAAAAATCTCTATAGCTCTAAGGCCACGTACACTAGGGAGGAGTTGACCACATACCTGGAGCCCATTGACTTCCCGGTTCTGACTGCAAAATACTGTGACAACCTTGATGCCCCTATCACCATAGACGAACTATTGAAAGCTCTTAAGACTCTCCAATCGGGCAAATCCCCGGGTACGGACGGTATACCCGTTGAGTTTTATAAGCAATATGCAGAGGAGCTGACGGGAAAACTACATGCTATGTTAATGGAGGCACAACGCCTAGAGACGCTTCCGAGCTCACTGAGTGAGGCGGTGGTTGTTGTACTCCCCAAGCCAGGTAAAGACTCGTCCCTGTGTTCCTCTTACTGTCCCATCTCCCTAATTAACGTGTATGCTAAGCTCCTGGCCAAAGTGTTGGCCATGAGACTTAACACAGTAATAACCGCCCTGGTACACCCGGACCAAAACGAGGTTCATGCCTGGGAGGGGAATGGATATCAACATCAGAAGGCTTTTCACCCATATGGATAGGGCACAGGCAGACTCGGCAGGAGTGGTGGTCTCCCTTGATGCCAAGAAGGCCTTGGATTCCGTAGAATGGGCATTTTTATGGGGGGTCCTCTCAAAATTCGGATTTGGACCGAAATTTCTAACATGGCTACGGATGCTTTACGCCAATCCCACAGCGAGGGTCCGTAGAAATGGAGCCCTCTCTGAAGCCTTCCCCCTGGGGAGGGGCACTCGTCAGGGTTGCCCATTGTCACCGGGGCTTTTTGCCTTGGCGATAGAACCTCTTGCCATCGCCCTTAGGGCGGAGGCAGGGGTGAAGGGCGTATCAGTAGGTACAATTGAAGAAAAAGTGTCCCGATATGCGGACGACACCTTGCTTTACCTCGCTGACCCCAACCAGTCACTGCAGAAGGCTCTGGGCTTATTCGAGGACTTCGCTCGATTCTCAGGTGTTCGCATAAATTGGGACAAGTCGGTCCTGTTCCTGCTCCACCCCTTGCTTCCCCGGAGTAGATACTGCCACCCCACTCCAGTGGGTGAATGAGTTCACCTATCTAGGCATCAAAATTAGTAATACCACCCATGAGTTTTTGGAAAAAAACGTGCAGCCTCTCATCTCCCAACTTACAGTAAAATGCGCAGCCTGGCGCACCCTACCGCTCACCCCCATGGGCAGAATCAACTTGCTTAAAATGGTGTTCCTTCCAAAATTTCTATATTTTTTCCGTAACACACCCTCCCATATACCTAGGTCCTTCTTTAGACGCCTAGAGGGGATCCTGATTTCTTTCATCCGGGCTGGGAGAACACCCAGAGTGGCAAAGAGGGTGCTCTACCTTCCTCTTTCCGGAGGGGGACTTGCCCTTCCAAACTTTTTGATATATTATTGGGCCGCTGTGCTGGTCACGGTGCGCTGGTGGTTCTCACAGCCCAGACAGAACCCTGCAGTTAGACTCGAGGCTGCCATTTTGGGCTCATATGCGGCTCTGTCAAATTTAGTTTATAGGGGTCCCAAGGCCCCTTATCCCCTGACGACCCCAATGAAAACCACCATTAGAGCATGGAGGGAGGCCAGGGCAATATATGCAGAGCCGAATCGCATATCCCCACATACTCTGCTTTGGGGTAATCCCGCCCTCCCACATCTCTACGACATACCAGATCCCTCTCAATGAGCCACACAGGGAATAACCACCCTAAAACATATCATAGTCAATGGAAAGCTTATGCCCTTCCAAGACATTAAACGGCAGTATTCCCCACCCCGTACCTTCGAGTTCAAATATTGACAATTGAGACACGCGATGAGGGCACAATTCCCAGACAGACTGACTCTGGAACCGGACTCAGTTGAGCAACTTCTGACTTCAAGCGTGATGGAGAAGCCCCTATCCACACTGTACTTATACTTGACGGTAGCACACGACGTTAAGCCCACTCGTAGATTTGATAAATGGAGGGAGGATATTCAGGCATTGGGGGAGGACGAATGAGAAGACTGCGTCTCGACCTACATCCCAATTGTGATAGCAGCTAAGGACAGGTTCAAACAGTTGAAATTTCTCCATAGGGCCTACTTTACTCCACAAAGGATGGTTAGAATCTATCCTCATATTGACCCCTTATGCCCCCGGTGCAGGACCGGAGAGGGGACATTCTGGCACATGGTGTGGGCCTGCCCGAAGCTAGGACCATACTGGGAAGGAGTGACGGGCGTGCTTAACGACATATGGGACCTCAGTCTGTCACTTGACCCTATGCTGCTTCTGTTGAGCTATTTGGGAGATGTGGAGGGGGACAGATACACCAAACTTTCTATTACATTCCTCCTATTCTATGCTAGGAGGGAGATAATGCTACATTGGAAGTCAGCTGAGCCCCCTACTCTCAGATCCTGGAAGAAAGCAGTAGACTCGGTGCTGTCACTATACAAAAACTTACATATGAAAGCAGGCAGTGCCCTGCTAAATTTGATAAGGTTTGGTCGACCTGGATGGTGGCACGTGGTTGAGGGCCCGGGAGTGGGGGACCTATTGATGGACTTCCCCACTTGCGGTCAGGGGCATAGCCCCTCCCTCGGACACGGGGTACCGTCAGGTCATATTGATGGACGATTGATTTCAACCTGATGAACTTCCCATGCACATGTTGGCCCTCTGGGGGGTGGTGAATATGCGATCTGCTGATCCTTAGGGTTGGATAAAGACAGGAATATCCTCAGATCCCACCGGACAAGGAAGACAGGGAATGTGCAGTTATGGATTAGAGGGAGATTATGAACGAGGTTGAATGCTTTAATGTAAGGATGTAACAAATATGATACCTTATGTTGTATTTGAAATGCACATTACTGCTGATTAGTTAAGTCATCAACCTTCTTATATTCTAAAGGATGTACAGGGAACTAGTAAATACGCACTTGTGAGATGCTGCATTATTGAACAGATGCTTTACTATAATGCTGTAATGATTGAGATACTCTATGTCGTGCACTGACAGTTTTGTAATGCTGATTTGTTAAAAAATAAAAACCTTTTGCTGTTAAAAAAAAATATAGCTGCCCTGAAACTAGCATTGCTTCCTGTAAGAGAAAAATAACAGATTGCGAAGACAGAGGAATTTATATTGAAATGGTCATGTGCTGAGAAACAGAAAAGCAGCTTGAATCTGGGGGACAAAATTACCTTCACATAAGGATTATTTTGCACTAAGGAGGCAGGTGCCTGTAATGTCAAGTACTCATTTTCTCTCCAGTTAAGTAGGAAAGCTACACACTCTTCTGCCACAACTTGTCGGAGGGGAATGTCTGTAGAGAGAAGACGTACAGCATAATTGGGTGCGGGAGCGAGAGTAAACAAGGTGATCTGTTATGACATAAAAGAAGGGAAGAATAAATCAAGAAAAGACAAAATAAAAAAAGCTTTGATCTCCACTATACATGAACAAGAAAGGTCACCATTGTCTACCGCCTACTGGATACTAAGCAGAGAAAAAAAAAAAAAAAAAAAAGAAAAAAAAAGAAAAAAAAAAAAAAAAAGTCAGTGTCTAGTAGCGTGGTATTAGCCAGTAAGAGAAAAACTTTCACCATTTAAAGTGGTTGTAAACCCTTACAGACCACTTTTACCTACAGGTAAGCCTAGATTAAGGCTTACCTGTAGGTGCAAGAAATATCTCCTAAACCTACATGCGATGCATAGTAGCCCATTATGCTTTACCTTTGCAGGGAAACAAAGAGGAAGTAAACTCATCAGGGGTTTACTTCCTCTTTAATACCCAATACATAGGACACATACAGTGGGGAGAATAATTATTCGATCCCCTGCATATTTTGTAAGTTTGCCACTTACAAAGAAATGAAGGGTCTAGAATTTTTATCATAGGTGTATTTTAAATGATAGAGACAGAATATCAACCAAAAATCCAGAAAAAACACATGATACATATGTTATAAATTGAGTTGCAGTTCAGTGAGTAAAATAAGTATTTGATCTCCAAATAGGGTGGAGAAACCCTTGTTGGCAACCACAGAGATAAGATGTTTCTTGTAGTTGGTTACAAGGTTTGCACATATCTCAGGAGGGATTTTAGTCTACTCTTCTTTACAGATTTTCTTTAAATCCTTAAAAAGGGACACTAAAAAAGGTACAGTTTAAAAAAAAAAAAAAAAACACAATAAACATGTCATACTTACTTCCACTGTGCAATTCATTTTGCACAGAGCGGCCCCGATCCACCGGTTCTGGGGTCCTTCGGCGGCTCCTCCCCACAATAGAAAACCCCCTCTGGGAAGCTCTCTCCCGAGGGGGTTACCTTGCGGGCGCGCTTCCGTGTCATACATTTGGCGGCCATAGCCGCCGAGTGTATGACTCGGCCCTGCCCCCCACGTCATTGGATTTGATTGACAGCAGCGGGAGCCAATGGCTGCGCTGCTATCAATCTATCCAATGAAGACCCGAGAAACCGTGGAGAGAGCGAAGCAGGATCGCGCCCACGGAAATTCGGGGCTCAGGTAAGTAAAAACGGGGGGGCCGGACACTGCAAGGTGTTTTTCCACCTTAATGCATAAGATGCATTAAGGTGAAAAAACACGAACCTTTACAACCCCTTTAAGGTTTCTTGGCCGTCGCTTGGCAACTCAAAGTTTCAGCTCCCTCCATAAATTTTCTATAGGATTAAGGTCTGGAGACTGGCTAGGATACGTTATGACCTTAACATGCTTCTTCTTGAGCCACTCCTTTGTTCCCTTGGCAAAATGTTTTGGGTCATCGTCATGCTGGAAGACTCATCCAAAACCCATCTTCAGTGTTTTGGCTGAGGAAAGAAGGTTCTCATCCAAGATTTTACAGTACATAGCCCCGTCCAATGGCCCCGCAATGCGGCAAAGTCGGCCTGTACCTTTAACAAAGAGACGGCCCCAAAGCATAATGTTTCTACCTCCGTGCTCCAGGTCCTAGTCAACATTTTTCTTCCTCCAAACAAGGCGGGTCGAGTTAATGCCAAAGAGCTCAATTTTGGTCTCATCTGACCACAGCACTTTCTCCCAATCCTTCTCTGAATCATTTAGATGTTCATTGGCAAACTTCAGATGGGCCTGTACATGTGCCTTTTTGAGGAGAGGGACCTTGCTGGGGCTGCGGGATTTCAAACCATGGCGACGTATTTTGTTACCAATGGTTTGTTTGGGGACTGTGGTCCCAACTGCTTTGAGATCATTCACAAGCTCATCCCGTGTAGTTCTGGGCTGATCCCTCACTTTTCTCATGATTATCCTTACCCCATGAGGGGAAATTTTGCATGGAGCTCCAGACCAAAGGCAATAGATGGTTATTTTGTATTTCTTCCATTTGCGAATAATCGCTCCAACAGTTGTCTCCTTCTCACCAAGCTTCTTGCTGATGGTCTTGTAGCCCATTCCAGCCCAGTGCAGGTCTACAATCTCATCCCTGACATCCTTTGACAACTCTGTGGTCTTGCCCATGATGGTGAGGTTTAATGGAAGAAAGAGATTCTGTGGATACTGGACAGGTGTCTTTTATACACATAATGAGTTGTCGTTAGGAGCACCTTCTTAAATTGACAGGACTAATCTGTGTTTCCCACATGAGCACATACTCTAGCCATTCTGTGAGAGCCAGAATTATTGTTGGTTGGTAGGGGATCAAATACTTAAATTTACTCAATGAACTGCAACTCTATTTTTTAACATTTGTATCATGTGGATTTTTGGTTGATATTCTGTCTCCATTTAAAATACACCTATGATAACAATTATAAACCCTTCATTTCCTTGTACGGTAAGTAGGCAAACTTACAAAATCTGCAGGGGATCAAATAATTAAATTTTCCCTACTGTACCCCAATATACACCACTCTAAATGTGAATGATGCTGTAAAGAAGGACTAGAAGGTGTAGACACAGAAGGTATTGGTGTTTTATGAGAAGCTTTTGGGCATTTTTCCCATGGTTCATTAATCCAGAAAAACAAAATTGCATACACCTGCCTGCAGTGTCTACATCTTCTTTACACCATTACCTTCACTCATATGAAGTAAAAAGTATTAGGCTATCCAGACACACTAGGATTTCTCTTGATTGAGCCTGCGGGCTGATTGAGAGAAATCAATAGATCCCCCATCCACGCTGAGGCCTCATTCTCATGGATGTACCTATCCGTACACCTGAACCCCATTCAATATAGCGATGTGCACAAGAGCAGCAGCTCTTCTGGGTATCCTTCTCCTCATTGCCTGAGACACAGCAATGGAAAACATTGGTCCCACAGCTGTCAATTACAGCCAGTGAGGAGGGAGCAGGGGGCGGGGCCAAGCTGCACTGTGTATGTCTAACAGAAACTCAGAACTGGCTTGGGAAGAAGCATGCACAAGTGCCACCAGAGAAAAGGGCCAGAAGTGCCGGCAGGGGCTCCGAGAAGAGGATCAGGGCCGCTCTGTGCAAAACCATTGCACAGAGTTGGTATGTATGACTTTTTAAAATAATAGACAAGGAGAGAAGATGAGCCTTTACATTTGCTTAAACAGCGTGGATTGTTGAATCCCTCCTGACGACAACTACATTCTGACAGCTGCTGGGATGGTTGGAATTTGAGCCATACATGGCTGCTGTACACGGCTCAAAGCAGACTGACAAAAAAAAAAAAAAAAAAAAACCCTATGGTAGCAGAGTTCTCCATCCACAAAAACTTGGTGGACTGAGGAATCCCCCACCACCCCCGGGACACTGTATTCTGATCGCTGAACCCAGTGGAAAAAAGTTCAAATATGTCCCTTTGACAGAAATCAATCAAATGGTCGACTTCAGTTGAGCAGGGATGGCCACACACTGGTTGAAAGTCAGCTGGTCCCTGCTGCACTGGCCAAACTTTGATCAGCGTATATAGCCAGCTTAAGGGTGTGTAGCTTATGTGTGCGTTAAAAGGATAGTTCAATCTGTAGGAAGAGTTAGTCAGAAGTCTCACCAGGAATCCTCATTTCCAGGTAGCCTCGTACTCTGCTGACAAGTTCCGGTGGTGGCCGATCGACCGAGACTCCACCTCCAGCCTCATGGGTGTAAATATCCAATAGCAGCATCTCATTGAGCATAACCTGGCGCAGCTTGGGGGAGAATTCTGTAACCAGCTCTAAACAGGAAGTGAGCAGCTGCTTAGCGTGAGGAAAGTCCTGTGAAATACACAGACAGGTCAAGTAAACCTCACAGACCGCTTTAGAAAAGTCATCATATAGACTGGCGAACTAAAAGGCTGGTGAATAAAAAAAAAAAAAAAAAAAAAAAGTGAGCAAAAACAAGACAATGGGGTTGATTTACTAAAACTGGAAAGTAAAATATCTGGTGCAGCTCTGCATGGTAGCCAATCAGCTTCTAACTTCAGCTTGTTCAACTAAACTTTGACAAAAAAAAAAAAACTGGAAGCTGATTGGTTTCTATGCAGAGCTGTACCAGATTTTGCACTCGTCAGTTTTAGTAACCCCAAGAAATAAAACCCACCTATTTCTGATATAAAACCACATACTTCAGGTGGCCATTTTAGTATAATCCCGTTAAAAGGTTTTGGTTAACCAATAACTCTTGCTTCTGAATTAAGGAGATCTTGTGTTATTTTTTATTCACTTGCAATGTGCCTTTAAAGTTACCAGAAAACTGTACTAACACCATGCCCCCCACCACGTCAAAGTCCTCTCCTATTCAGTGTCTAAACTACTCTCTCTGTGCTGGACCAGCTCCTCCTTCCCTCCCTACATAACTCTTAACATGGGGAGGAAGTGAAGAGGAAGGGAGGGCATCTACACAAGGGAGGCCTATCGATGACATGTAATCCTATGTGAAGATTTTGATTGAATTGCTCTGGTGACAGGGTCTCATTTTTTGTCCTAATTGTTTTACAGAGATCTTTTTGCTAAATGTGGGTTGCTTGGGGTAAAATAAGATTTCTGTATCCACCATAAAACTCCCTTCTTGTAGATTTCACTGGGGGAAGACCCCGCATGTGCTGCCTACATGAGAACTGACACATAGGGGGTTATTTACTAAAGGTAAATCCACTTTGCACTACAAATGCACTTGGAAGTGCAGTCACTGTAGATCTGAGGGGAACATGCAAGGAAAATAAAAAAAACAGCATTTTAGCTTGCACATGATTGGATGATAAAATCAGCAGAGCTTCCCCTCAGATCTACAGCAACTGCACTTCCAAGTGCACCTGTAGTGCAGAGTGGATTTGCTTTTAGTAAATAACCCTCATAATTTCAGATCTTTGGTGTATACCCTGTGTAATGGGAAGATGCTAAACATCTATGTACCTCTAATAGGAAGACACTGCAGGCCTGGTCTGGTCTATAGTCAAAAATATACACCAACAGCCTATATCTTATAATTAATAATAGGAGAAAGACCCCATCACAGTATGTGTGCACCTATGCACAGCTCAGGCAACATTTTACAGAGAGACCTAGACCTATATCAGCTCAGGAAGCTAAAAAGACATTTCAAGTTCCTATTTCTGCCATTTACCTATTACTCATACAGTGTCTTGAAAAAGTATTCATACCCCTTGAAAAATCTCCACATTTTGTCATGTTACAACCAAAAACAAATGTATTTTATTGGGATTTTATGTGATAGACCAACACAAAGTGGAAGGTAAATGATAAATGTTTTTTATTTTTTTTTTTTACAAATAAATATTTGTAAAGTGTGGCGTGCATTTGTATTCAGCCCCTCCAACTCAATACTTTGTAGAACCACCTTTCACTGCAATTACAGCTGCAAGTCTTTTTGGGGATGTCTCTACCAGCTTTGCACATCTATAGAGTGAAATTTTTTCCCATTCTTCTTTGCAAAATAGCTCAAGCTCTGTCAGATTGGATGGAGAGAGTCTGTGAACAGCAATTTTCAAGTCTTGCCACAGATTCTCAATTGGATTTAGCTCTGGGCTTTGACTGGGCCATTCCAATACATGAATATGCTTTGATCTAAACCATTCCATTGTAGCTCTGGCTGTATGTTTAGGATCATTGTCCTGCTGGAAGGTGAACCTCCGCCCCAGTCTCAAGTCTTTTGCAGAATCCAACAGGTTTTCTTCTAAGATTGCCCTGTATTTGGCTCCATCCATCTTCCCATCAACTCTGACCAGCTTTGCTGTCCCTGCTGAAGAAAAGCATCCCCACAACATGATGCTGCCACCACCATGTTTCCCGGTGGGGATGGTGTGTACATAGTGATGTGCAGTGTTAGTTTTCCGCCACACATAGCGTTTTGCTTTTAGGCCAAAAAATTCAATTTGGGCCTCATCTGACCAGACAGAGCACCTTCCTTCCACATGTTTGCTGTGTCCCCCACATGGCTCCTCGCAAACTGCAAATGGGACTTTTTAAGGCTTTCAACAATTGCTTTCTTCTTGCCACTCTCATAAAGGACAGATTTGTGGAGTGCATGACTAATAGTTGTCCTGTGGACAGATTCTTCCACCTGAGCTGTGGATCTCTGCAGCTCCTCCAGAGTTACCATGGGCCTCTTGGCTGCTTCCCCGATTAATGCTCTCCTTGTCCGGCCTGTCAGTTTAGGTGGACGGCCATGTGTTGTAGGTTTGCAGCTGTGCCATACTCTTTCCATTTTCAGATGATGAATTGAACAGTGCTCTGTTTGTTGTTCAAAGCTTGGGATATTTTTTTTTTTATTTTTTTTTTTATAACCCAACTCTGCTTTAAACATCTCCACAACTTTATCCCTGACATGTCTGGTGTGTTCCTTGGCCTTCATGATGCTGTTTGTTCACTAAGGTTTTCTAACAAACCTCTGAGGGCTTCACAGAACAGCTGTATTTATACTGAGATTAAATTACACACAGGTTGACTCTATTTACTAATTAGGTGACTTGTGAAAGCAATTGGTTACAATTGGTTCCACTAGATTTTAGTTAGGGGTATTGGAGTAAAGGGGGCTGATTACAAACACACGCCCCACTTTTCAGATATTTGTAAAAAATTTGGAAAACCATTTATCATTTTCCTTCCACTTCACATTTATGTGCCACTTTGTGTTGGTCTATCACATAAAATCCCAATAAAATACATTTACGTTTTTGGTTGTAACATGACAAAATGTGAAAAATTTCAAGGGGGTATGAATAATTTTTCAAGGCACTGTAGGGTTTGTATAAAACATTGTATATATAAATAAGTGTTGTGCAAACCAATGTTGAATAAATATCTAAACTGATAAGCTCAAACAAACAATCTGTCAAGACATATACCAAAACCATATAAAAAAATTTTTGGCATCCCTGACCGGAAATGAGGTTTAGATACCTTAGTATATGATATATCAAAGAAGTTTTATCTTCTATTTTGATGTAAGAGTTATTCCTGTAATAAAACTGATTTTACTGGCAATATTACACTATGGGAAGTCACTTTGTTTTTATCCCAACATATGGATAAACGTATGTGAGGGAGTTTTAAAAAGGGACCACCACCACAGGATATCCAAACCAGCTGAAAAGGACAACTGGACTAACATTGATGGAGGATTTCTTTATGTAATCAAAAGCTTATTTGATTACTCATTAAAGCAGGAGACCAGCGACCAATCTTTTTTCTTTTTTTTTTTAGGTCATTGAGACACTTTGCTAACCCCAAAATAATACTCACAGTTTGGGTGTAATATTTCCGCCTCTGTCTGTTTTCGTACTGAAGAATAACTTAAAAAATGTGATGCTGGCTGTTTCCATCTTGCTTGTGGGCATGTGAAGCCCACAAGCATTGATTTCCTGGATGCGGTGAATGCTGTTCATGTGCATGATCATTGTTTCCGCACTGAATCTTGGGAAGCCTGACACTAAGCTCCCAGGAGACAGTGCGGCGCCGGGGAAAGGCAATAAACACGCCTACTCCCATGGGAGGAGAGACAGGAAGTAACACAATAAAGTACAATATAAAGGTAATTACAGCGATAAAAAAAAATTTCGTGCGACATTTGAACATCTATGCAATTAACTGAAGGGGGTAAGATTAAGTTAAAAATTTGAGTGGAACCCCGCTTTAAGGAGAGAATACTGGGAGTAGTTTGGTGTCTTGACCGGGTAGAAGCACACCATTTGTTTTTATGTTGTCACACTGAAATTGCTATCACTGAAGAAGGAAAATTGGGCACGGACTATTATGCACTTTCAGCACATGTGCAATTTATTTTAAAAAAAATTACTGCATTTTTATTTTTTATATGGTTTTGATATATGTCTTTATGACAGATTATTTGAGCTGATCAGTTTAGTTACTTACTGATTTTTTTTCTACAGCTTACCTGTAAAATCCTTTTCTTTATCGTACATCACAGGACACAGAGACGGTTATTATATTAATAACTACTTGGGACGTCCCAAAGCAATATCCTTGAGGAGAGGGAGACACCATCATAGAAAATGCCACCAGAGAAGGACTTACTCTGCTATTTGTAATACGCTGAGGCCAAAGGCAGTAGCTTCTACGTTATTGACATTCACCAGGTAAAAATCCTGTAGATGTATAACCAAAGACCCAATTGTGGTCTTGCACACCTGGGCTACTGACACCCAATGACGGATGGCCCAAGATACTCCCCCCACACACCTGGTAGAGAATCTCTCCCCAGAAAAAAAAAAAATGGGTTTTTGCCATTTAAACCATAGGCATCATTGATAAACTGGCAGATCCACTGCTAAAAATTCGACCTGAATGCAGCCTGCCCGTCCTGGGTCTTCTGGCAGCACAAACCAGGATTCCTGACCTGTGCCGACAACTCAAATAGATCCTGAGCGCCTGAACAACCTCTAGTGTATGTAGCAATCTTTCTCCTGCCGATTGTGGATTAGGAGAAAAATAAAAAGGCAAGACACTGTCCTGATTCAAGTGAAAACTAGAAACCACTTTAGGCAATAAAAGTGGATAAGTATGCAACATCACCTTATGATGCGAGACCAAGAACGAAGAAGAGCCGCCAACTCTGACACTCCACTCAGTGAAGTGATAACAACCAAAGAAGCCACCTTCTGAGATAAAAGGACCAACAGAATCCCCCGATTGGTTCAAAAAGTAGCCTCTGCAAGGACAATCAAGATCAAATTCAAGTCCCAAGGACACAAGAATGGCCCGACAGGTGGGACTTTCCAAGTTACATGCTGTATGAGGTATGTACAAGGAGTGAGAAACAACAGCCTCTGGAAAAGAATGGATAGGGACGAACTCTGACCCTTAAATGGTACTTAAGGCCAATCTCCTTTCCCCTACCGACTGGAAAATAAAAATAAAATGAAAATCTCCCACTCACATATTTCTGCAGGTACCACTTCCTGGCTTCACCCCAGGCAGAAAATAAAATATTTTCAAATCCTGTTATTTAAGTTGTGGCCAACCTTTGGGAAGACTCACAAAAAAAAAAAAAAAAAAAAAAAAAAACGCCTTTCCATTGCAAATACAGAAATTCTTGATGAGCCTGGAAACAAACCACCACATGAAGACATGCATTTACAGATTATTATGGATCCCGAAATCTACCTCTTGCAGAGAGGTCATCACTGAACAGATCTAGCCTATCTGAAAACAGAAGGATGTTCATCGGCTTGAGATCTTAAGATAGACCTCATGTCCCTCTGTGGCAGACCCCAGACAGTCCGAAGAGGTGCACTTAACCTACCAGGTTTCTGCCGACTAAAGATGGAACAAACCACCTAAGAGACTGCCCTAAGATCTTATGGCCTGAGAAACTACCTAAACACAGCCGACTCAGATGTCTCCCTCACCCAGGTGGGGAAAAGCTTACAGCATCTGGTATTCCCGGGCAGTCTCCCATCTATACATTAACCAGGCTTGATCCTGCTTAGGCTTCGATAACCGAGATAAGACATGGTCAAGGTGATGCGGCCACAGTCTGAGGATAAAGAAGAATGCGTCAGAAAACATTACAATGCCAAACACCACAGTGGCTCAGATGCACCTGACACCACTGTCCATCGGGAGATGTGGACACCGCCAGATCCCTGAACCTGAGAGCGGTGCACCTGCCTCCCCTGGCTGCCTCTCTTTTCTGGAACAATTTAACTGTTAGAACAGGTAAATAACGCAGCTATTTTAGCCAACCTAATATACAGTCCTTCAAGGATGCAGGCCTAAAACAATGTTGGTTTACCTCTATGCAACCCCTTAGGTATGCCGATATGCATGCAAACATGCAGGCATACAAGTATTCTTGCCATTAATGCATTTATGTATGCAGGTCAAGGCCAATAAGCACACACGCACGTACCCCTAGGCAAATAAGCACATACATATGTAAAACAAGCACATCTGTATGTAGTCCCAGGCAAATAAGCACATATGCATGTAGTCCCAGGCAAATAAGCACATATGCATGCAGTCCTAGGCAAATAAGCACATATGCATGCAGTCCTAGGCAAATAAGCACATATGCATGCAGTCCTAGGCAAATAAGCACATATGCATGCAGTCCTAGGCAAATAAGCACATATGTATGCAGTCCTAGGCAAATAAGCACATATGTATGCAGTCCTAGGCAAATAAGCACATATGTATGTAGTCCCAGGAAAACAAGTACATATGTATACAGCTTAATGTAAATAAGCACATATGCATGCCGTTTATTGTAAATAAACATACAGTACAAATGAAAACATGCCAGCATGTGTTTAAGCAACATGCATCTATGGAAACCTGCGTTTATGGAAGCATGTGCTTATGCAACTATGCATTTAGTCAAAACATGAAAACGTGCGTCCCTGTAAACACGCATTTATACAATACGTACCCATGGAAACATACATTTACACAATAAGCAAGCATGCGTTAATGAAACGTGTTTATGCAACATTACGCAACACACATCTATGCAGACATGTATAAACCTGCATTTTTATGCAGACATGTATCTTTATGCAGCCATGTATCTTTATGCAAACATGTATAAACATGCATCTTTATGCAACCATGTATCTGTATGCAACCCTGTATTCTTATGCAATCATGTATAACCATGTATATTTATGCAAACATGTATAAACATGCATCTTTGTGCAACCATTCATCTTTATGCAACCATGTATCCTTATGCCAACATATATAACATGTATCTTTAGCAACCGTGCATTCCAGCAACCGTAAGTTTTTAGCTAGTTTGCAAGTATACACCTGCTTAACTGCAGTTGGCCCCATACTAGTCCTGCAGGATTTAGCCAAGCACCTATGCATCCAATGCAGCCTCTATGCCGTTTCAGAACAGTGAAAAAAGAAAAAAATAAGCTTCTGCAGACCAAAAACGCACACTATACTGGAGACAATTCCTTAAAGTGCTCCCATGCCCATGTTTTTCCAAACATGTGTATATTTAAACATGCCTTTAAGCAACAAGTTTGCAAGTATGTATACTATGCTGCACCTGCCTTCCAAGCAGTAAAAAAAACAAACACTTTAAAGTGAACTGCTATCTGTCCAGGGGTGTATCGACTTAGTTGAACAGTCCCCCCCTGGATTAAGCAGTAAATATGCAGCATAAAATCATGACTTGTCCAGACAGTTCTCCCATAGTAAGTACTCACACTTTGATAGTATCCATGGGCTGCTTTTATGTCTCCAGAGGCCCTGCTGAACCTGTTGACCACATGGCAACATGGCCGCCCTTCCACTCCCTGCCTCTATAAAAATAGGCCATACTGAACAAGCCTGCGCCCTCTAGCCAGGAGGAGAAACTGCAGCCCACACGACTAAGAAGTACACAGCATGATTAAACAGCCACTGCCACCAGGAGAACAGTCAGATCCCTCTTTTTTTTAAAGAGAAACTGCAAACAAATGCAGACTTACTATTCCTGCAGCAGGACTCAGGGGTCCAATTTTCACCCATCACGGCAAGCTTTGTCATAAAAGAGCTTCAGAGACTGGGTCCCCCTTAATGTGAGGTCCACTCCCTTGGACCTGTATAGCACCCTGCAGGAAAGCACCTTGGTCAGAAACACTGCACAGGGCTCCATTACGCAAGGTCTAAGGCCATAAGGATGAATTACAGGCAAACCTCGAGGAATCTTCTCTCCTTCCAATGAGGCACGGGTACCATCCATTTTGGATGATAGCTTTTTCAAATGGATCCGATTGAAGTTCATGATTCTTAATAGAACCGTCCAGACCTCCAAGTATGCTCCAAGAGCACATGTATCACATCAGTAGACCACCACCTCACATACACCGGCAAAAAAAACTGATGTGCTTTCTGTGTAGGAGGGGTTATATAAGGGAAGAACTTCCTGTTTGATTGATCTACCAGTGTCCATTCTCCTATAGGTGGCGTATAACCCAAGTAGTTATTTTTAATAACCGGCTCCGTGTCCTGTGATGTGCGATAAAGAAAATAATATTATTATTATTATTAATACTAATATTATTAGTACTGAATTGTTTACACTTTAGGCTCTCTTTTGCACAGAGGTATTATTTATTATCATTTCATTGTATAAAATATTCACATCAATAAGCAGAGCAAATCACCTTAATCGCACTGCAGTGCAAGCCTTTGGCCAGCAGTATATAGACAAGGTCTCTTGTCAAGTTATCTTTAATTCCCAGGATTATTCCGCCGTATACTGTTGGCACTTCCCACTAAAATGAAAAAAAATTGCATTTTCAGGAACATGCATGCAAATTTAAAAAAAAAGGGGGAAAAATATAGCAAAAAACACATAAATGGATTCACTACTACTAAGAACAACTGCCCAGGAGAACATTAGTACATGTCTGTGAAGCTGTTACTTCTTGTATGTACTGTACCTTGCTGGACACAGTCCAGAACTGGTTGTCAGAGGTCATCCCATATAGTTCAATCAGAATCTGCCGTATTCTCCATGGATCGACACTAAGGATGAGTTGATGTTCTAGTTGTCCAACGTTCACACTGGCGGAAGCTAAAAAAGTGCACCAGATTAAAAGCTGAAAAAGACACTTTAACAGTCCACACATTTGTTACTTCCTGTACAGACATTTCTTTCGTGGCACACCTTAATGTACAGAATCTAGGCATTAATAAATATCGAGCCTGTGAAAAAGGAAAAATGTGTATGCTTGCATCTATGGGAAGGGGAGGAGGAGTGCTTGGAGATGAGCAATCTATATAGTGATTCATAGCTCGCAAGCCCTCAAAATGCACTCGCAAAATGCGAGCAGGCGAGTGGAATTTTTGAGGGCTGTCATAGGGCACCATCCTTTTTGCACAGTGTTTTTAACAATGTTCCACCTTAACCACTTCAATACAGGGCACTTCTACACCTTTCTGCCTAGACCAATTTTTAGTTTTCAGCCCTGCCGCACTTTGAATGACAATTGTGCGGTCATGCTACACTGTACCGAAACTAAATTTTTATCATTTTGTTCCCACAGAGCTTTATTTTGGTGGTATTTGATCACCTCTGGGATTTTTATTTTCTGCTAAACAAATAAAAATAAATAAATAAAAAAAAAGAACAAAAATTTTGAAAAAAAAAAAATTTTTTTTTGTTTCTGTTACAAAACTTTGTAAATAAGTAAGTTTTCTTCTTCACTGATGGGCACTGATGGGGCTGCACTGACGGGCACTGATAAGGTGGCACTGAAAGGCAGCACGGATGGGCACTGAAAGGCAGCACGGATGGGCACTGATGTACACTAATGGATGGTACTGATGGGCATCACTGATTGGCAAGCCAATCGGCTCTCCTCTACTCGCGTCTGACAGAAGCGAGTGAGGAAAAGCCGATCAATTGGCTCTTCCTGTTTACACTGTGATCAACTGTGATTGGACACGGCTGTTCACGTGGTAAAGAGTCTTTGTCAGAGACTGTACCTAGATCGGAGTTGCAGTGTGTCAGACTGACACACTGCAACAACGATCGCTGCGATGAGCGCCCCCGGGAGCGCGTAGCGACTTGATATCCTGGCAACATCATACAACGTCCGGTCAGGATATTGCAACTACCTTGCCAACGTCATATATGCTATATGGCAGGCGGCAAGTGGTTAAGAATGGTATATGGGAAACTACCACCGGCTGATCTCCTCAGATATCGATAACCGAGACCCAGGGCGAGATAATCCAGGATTATTCACTTTATGGTGGAGCAGTTCTAGGAGGAGTATTTGAGGCACCTTTAAAAACCAGGAGCACAGCGATTGGAGCTTTCTTCAGCAAGATTTAGGAAAATTTTTTGGACTGTGCAATATTTATTAATAATTCTTACAATTAAAAATGTTTTCACCTTTGGACTCTCAAGTATATTTGGACTGTTTTTTATCCTTTGTTCACATGCAATTATCGCATATGGGTTAGCGCCTTGCTTTTCATAGGTGGTTTATTCACTTAAAAGGGGCAGCTACGCATTTTTTAAGCATATTGTCATTTTTGGTTGGCGTCAGGGCTTACTAATATTTCTCACACTGCACTACATAGTTGAAGGAAAATTTAAAAGGAGATTGTAAGAAAATTGAACAATGAATGGCCAGCCGACACCCACATTTAGATAAGCTAGGCATTTTATGCCAGGTAAGTCACAAGCCCTGGATGCACCTCTAGGAGTTCTATCCCCTACAGTAGCAGTGTGGGAACTCTGGAACCTCCCAGTTTATCAGCAGTCATACACTGATAATAAAGCCTGCTCAGTGTGCTGTCCAGATAAAGTGAATGTGATAAGAAGAGATAGCACTAACAAAAAACAATCCAAAGAGAAGAGATATTGCAGCTGACCTGGTATATCATAGAAGGAGGTCACAGGCTTAGTACAGAGATTGGTGTGGGAGGTCCTCTGCCTGATTTGCTCAACAAGCATCTTCCTTTCGTCATCTGTCAGCAGCTTCATGAACAGCTCATGGGAGGAAATCATAAACACTAGCTGTAAGTCTTCAATGCCTAAGCACAAGTTTCTGGATGAAGAAGTGGAAAAACAGGAATTAGGTACTCTGGCAAAATGTTTATATTGAAATATAGCTTACTGTTTATTTGGACTTCTTGGGAGGAACTAATGGAATAAATAGGCTTTATCTACAGTCGGGTCCATAAATATTGGGACATCGACACAATTCTAATCTTTTTGGCTCTATACACCACCACAATGGATTTGAAATGACACGAATAAGATGTGCTTTAACTGCAGACTTTCAGCTTTAATTTGAGGGTATTTACATTCAAACCAGGTAAACGGTGTAGGAATTACAACAGTTTGTATATGTGCCTTCCACTTTTTAAGGGACCAAAAGTAATGGGACAAATGGCTGCTCAGCTGTTCCATGGCCAGGTGTGTGTTATTCCCTCATTATACCACTGTATTATTTGCATTTGGAATCTGTTGCTGTCAACTCTCAATATGTGATCCAAAGAGCTGTCACTATCAGTGAAGCAAGCCATCATTAGGTTGAAAAAAAAAACAGAGAGATAGCAAAAACATTAGGTGTGGCCAAATCAACTGTTTGGAACATCCTTAAAAAGAAAGAGTGCACCGGTGAGCTCAGCAACATCAAAAGACCTGGAAGACCATGGAAAACAACTGTGGTAGATGACCGAAGAATTCTTTCCCTGGTGAAGAAAACACCCTTCACAACAGTTGGCCAGATAAAGAACACTCTCCAGGAGGTAGGTGTATGTGTGTCAAAGTCAACAATCAAGAGAAGACTTCACCAGAGTGAATACAGAGGGTTCACCACAAAATGTAATACATTGGTGACCCTCAAAAACAGGAAGGCCAGATTAGAGTTTGCCAAACAACATCTAAAAAAGCCTTCACAGTTCTGGAACAACATCCTATGGACAGATGAGACCAAGATCAACTTGTACCAGAGTGATGGGAAGAGAAGAGTATGGAGAAGGAAAGGAACTGCTCATGATCCAAAGCATACCACCTCATCAGTGAAGCATGGTGGTGGTAGTGTCATGGTGTGGGCATGTATGGCTGCCAATGGAACTGGTTCTCTTGTATTTATTGATGATGTGACTGCTGACAAAAGCAGCAGGATGAATTCTGAAGTGTTTCGGGCAATATTATCTGCTCATATTCAGCAAAATGCTTCAGAACTCATTGGACGGCGCTTCACAGTGCAGAGGGACAATGACCCGAAGCATACTGCGAAAGCAACCAAAGACTTTAAGGGAAAGAAGTGGAATGTTATGCAATGGCCAAGTCAATCACCTGACCTTAATCCGACTGAGCATGCATTTCACTTGCTGAAGACAAAACTGAAGGGAAAATGCCCCAAGAACAAGCAGGAACTGAAGTTGCAGTAGAGGCCTGGCAGAGCATCACCAGGGATGAAACCCAGCATCTGGTGATGTCTATACATTCCAGACTTCAGGCTGTAATTGACTGCAAAGGATTTGCAACCAAGTATTAAAAAGTGAAAGTTTGATGGATGATTATTAATCTGTCCCATTACTTTTGGTCCCTTAAAAAGTGGGAGGCACATATACAAACAGTTGTATTTCCTACACCGTTCACCTGATTTGGATGTAAATACCCTCAAATTAAAGCTGAAAGTCTGCAGTTAAAGCACATCTTGTTCGTTTAATTTCAAATCCATTGTGATGTTGTATAGAACCAAAAACATTAGAATTGTGTCATTGTCCCAATATTTATGGACCTGACTCTATAGCAGAACATTCATTATAAGATAAGCTGCACTAAATTTTTTAATGCGTCAAACAAAATAAAAGGCACAGAGGTTACCTATTCCTAGGAAAGTGAGGAACTAACCAATAAAACAAGTTATCCTTTTGATTATAAGCATTGCTTGAGAAGATCAGGCCCAGAAAAGCTCCACCACAAAGACCACTTATGTATACTTATTGGTACTGGATCCCCGCACTCCAACTACTTGCTCAAGGATAGGCAGATATTGCTAAGATCATCATTTTCAGGGAGATATTTGTAAATCTATGACCATCCTTACTTGCTACAGAAACTACACAGGGCTAGCAATATAAAAAAAAAAAAATTGTACAAGGACATGGAACTTTTTCTAATGGCAGGCTAATTCCACATTTCACTTTTCCAGTCCAGGTTACAGAAAGGAAGCTTATGAAATACAATCGGTATCCAATTTATTTTTCATAATCAGCCTTTCTTTGGCAATGCTTGCGGATGAAGTGGATCCTTACTTTAAAAATGAAGCTACCATTCGTCTTTGAGACTCCGTTGCTTCCTCAAACTTCAGAGACTTGGAACACACCTAAAAAAAAATAACATGAATAAATGACTGCTCTGTATTTATATTAAAGTGTAATTCCAGTCAAATTCTAAGGCTAAATTTACACCCACCCCATTCTTAGACTATTCTATCTACACTTGGAAAAAGAAAAAAAAAGTGTATATCTACCTATTCTTAAGCCACTCCAGTTCTATCCTCTATGACTTGCTTCCAGTGCCGGCTCCCATGTAGGAGGAGGGACAGCCGACAATGGCTGCCCCACAGTAAGCCTGTGGGTGACATCTCCAAGGCTCTGCAGCCATTGTTGCTGCCCTCTCCTCTACACTGAAGCTGGCACCCGATCATGTGACCGGACCAGTGCGGCTTCAGAACAGGTAAGTATAGGCATTTTTTTTTTACAGGGTAGATAGAACAGTCTTAGAATGGGGGTGGGAGTAGATGTATCCTTAGTAAGACACTTTATAAATTTGTTTATCTAATATTATGCAGTATGTATACATGACAAATTGTATTTTAAAGAACCATACACAAAAAGGATGACTTAAAATGGAAAATCCAGAGTCCTCAGTTTCGGTGGACGGTGGCAAGACCAGTCTCCCAGTAGCTCAAAGAATAATTCCAGACATTGGGTATGTTATACATAGTTACTTTGATCCAGCTTGGACCATTGAAACTATGTATATACCATAACTGGACAATGCACCTAGAAGCTGGAAAGTGCAGAAGTAACACCGGTTATTTCAGTAATCTCCACTTGCTTTGGGGTCCCATGCTGAGCGGCGGTGCCTCTGGCTTAATGAACACAGGAGGGTCGGTTGCTTGGCACAGCTTCCGTTCAGGAAAAATTCAAAGCATTTTCTGGTTTTGACATGTACCTGCTCACTCCTCCCCCCCCCCCCCCCCACCTTCTGGTTGATTTTGCAGAGGCAGAAGTACGGCCTCCCTCCTCCTTCTCCCACCACCAAGTCATTCACAAAGCACAGCGCACTTTGCGCATGCGCAGAAGGGAACTGGCTGTGAAGCCGCTAGGCTTCACTGCCGGTTTCCCTTAGCCAAGATGGTGGCAGCAGCACCCGAGAGCCGTTTGAAAAATTGGTTCGGGTGAAGACACCGCTGAATTCGTGGACAGGTAAGTGTCCTAATATGTAAAAGTCAGCAGCTATAGTATTTGAAGCAGCCTGGAGCTCCACTTTAAAGTACAAGGATCAGTATGATTATAAGGCGACTAATATTTTCAAACATCAGAAATGGCTGCCCACATACACAGATAGATATAGAGGTATAAAGGCGAATTCATGCAAGTTTAAGATATGCAGATCTTGGTATGTGGGTTCCGGTCTCCCCAAAAGGGTCCCACACAGCAAAGTAGCTACCAGAATATTAACCACGTCCCATTGTAAGATGGGTACATTTGGTTTGAGCAACAAATACTGCATGTTATATATAACACATACAGTATATATCATACAGAATGTATACTTATTATAAAGACATGATCAACAAAGTAAATAAAAGAACCTCATACCTCAAGAAGATAGTCTATTTTCTCATTGTTTGGCTTCATAAAGAGCTGGTGAAAATGCACGCCGACTGGACGCCCATTAAGAATGTCCCGCATTGTGTTGCAAGCGCAGATTTTAAAGCAAATCTCCTTCAGAGCATCATTCCTGCAGTGAAAGGAAATCGTTTCCGGCAGATCTTAGCAGGTCAGGTAACAACATAATGCTTTTGAGTGTAAACAATCTTCCTAACGTTTTTGCAGTTCCAGAAGAAGGACTTTTCTGAAGGGTTAAGTATTCATTATTTCAAATAGATTGGATAGAA
Organism: Aquarana catesbeiana; assembly: GCF_042186555.1. Lineage (NCBI taxonomy): Eukaryota > Metazoa > Chordata > Amphibia > Anura > Ranidae > Aquarana > Aquarana catesbeiana. The sequence goes on from NC_133328.1 coordinate 568,960,350, forward strand.
ACGCATGCGATCACAAACATGCTTACGTTAAACTAAAGTACATCCAGGACAACGACATACACAAGTCTGACAACCACAACTGACTTAAATGTAGTAAGAGTCTCATTGCTGCAGAAGCTTGCAATTTTTAACACCTGCTGAAGAAGCTTCAGAATGAAAAGCAACCTTAAAGCCCCTTTCACACAGGCGATCCAATCAGGTCCGCCTGTTGGTCTTTCAGGCGTAACTACAGGGGTCACAATTGTGACCCAGCCCCATGCTCCCCCCCCGTACACCTGAATAGGAGGGGCGGTGGTATATAGAGGAACTGCATTTTCCTCCTGCAGCCACTGGATTGGTTCCTATATACCGTCGCCCTTCCCTATCCAGCTTTTTTCTGCAGCCCCGGACTCCTGTACTCCCCCCCCCCCCCCCCCCCCCCGAATTACCGGCGGTTCATTCACACTGCCCTCTGCGAACTGCTGTGGGTGTCAATACAAAGTTAATGACACCCCCAAGATTGGTTCGCAGATCGCATTGCAAACTGTGAATTCAGACAGGAATCAGACCCATGCTAACCAATTCTGGTGCGACCCAAAAAAACAAAACAAGACAAAAAAAAAAAAAGGGTCCCAATGCAATGCAAATTCAGTTTGTATGGCTGAATTCGCATCGCACAGACATCGCATGTGATCTGCATAGCAATGCGGTGCAATTCACATGCGATGTCTGGCCTCGCACCAGTGTGAGCCAGCCCTAAAGCCCCCCAACAGTGCTCCTAAAAAACTGTAATAAGAAATAAATAGTAAAAAAAAATTAAATAAAAATAATCAACTACTGACACCAGTGGCAGAACTATCAGGGTTGCAAAGGTCATACCTGCAACTGGGCCCAGGCAGCCTGCCGAAATTGAGTGGACACAGATGTGCTATTCGCCCGCTCTGCTCCAATCAGCAGGGGATCTGCGAGCT
>NC_133328.1:569563812-569646680 GCF_042186555.1 Aquarana catesbeiana
ATCTCTCTCTCTCTCACCCCATCTCTCTCTCTCTCACCCCATCTCTCTCTCTCTCACCCCATCTCTCTCTCTCTCACCCCATCTCTCTCTCTCTCACCCCATCTCTCTCTCTCTCACCCCATCTCTCTCTCTCTCACCCCATCTCTCTCTCTCACCCCTTCAGAGTCCAGTGCCTATAGGCTCCTGTGATGTAAATCTGGCCCTGGAGAGAGAGGCGGGTAGGGGGAACAGGGACAAGTAAAGGGAGCGGAAGAAGAGATAGAAAGAACAAGAAAGATGGATAGAGAGAGAGAAAAGGGAGAGATAGAAAGACAAATAGAGAGAGAGAGAGAGAGAGAAAAGGGGAAGAAGGGAGAACATAGAGAAAACAGTAGGGTAAAAATATATTGGGAAGAGGTTATTGTGGGGGGGGGGTGACACCATGTTTTCTTGCACCAGGTGACACCAACCCTAGTGACGCCACTGTGCTCAGTGCTTACTATATTTAAAGTGTAGCGGTGTGTCGCCACTGGTTACTAACATCCACCTAATCACCCCGCTGCTACTCTAACCACGCCCTGCCCCCAGATCAAAACAAACAGGCCTAGCTTGCAGCATAGGTCTGCCTAAATTTACCTGTACTGACAGAACCACAGAACCTACAAAAAAACCCTCACTCTAGCACCTACCTATGGTAGAGGGTGCTACAAAAGTATTACGTAATAGAGATTATATATACATATGAGATCCGCTTGGCTAGAATTATATGGAGTACATCAAGGAAAGATTCCTATATGCTATAATGTGAACACAGTAAAAAAGTGCAGTAAAAAAGTGCAGAAAAAAGTCTCTTGAAAAAAACACAGTCTTAGTTAATAATGGAAACCTTTAGATTCAGTTAATAGTACTAGGTGCTCAAAAACCAATCCAAAGTGACTTGTGCAAAATCCTGTGAAAGCAGCATAAAGTGACGGTAGTGCTCCCCTTCAGTTCCCCACTCACCAGATTTCCAAACCCCTGCAGGGGTGAACCGCATAAAAGTGGGGGTCTTTATCTGGGGCTGTCTTCCTCTTTAATAGATCCAACCTTAAGCCCCCGTTCACACCTATGCGAATTAGATGCGGCTTACACCGCATCCAATTCGCAGGACATTTTAAAATACATTCATTTGAATGTACCTGGTTCACATATGTGCGTTGCATTCGCACTGCGCATTGCACAAAAAACGTGTGCGTTTTTTGGGCATTGCGGTGCGAACTACAAGCCTATTATCTCCTATGGGAACGCATCTGGTTCGCAGATGCATTGCATTCTGAACAAGGATTTTCTCCTTCTCCTCACTACACCTCCCCCCCCCCCTCTCCCTGATCCTTAGCTACAACGCAGTGAAACCTTTGAACAACTGATTTTTATCTTCCCAGTGAAACCTGAGCTTCAGTTCGCACCGCACATGTGTGAACCCAGGCTTAAGGTGTCCCGATTTGATGTTCCTTCTGGTGATGGATGATGTTGGGATGGTGTGCCAGTTCCTGGATGTATACTTCTCTCCTGACATAGCCAAGTATTATTGTACACAATTTTTTTATTGTGCATAAAAAAATAAAGCAAATTAAATTAGAGCTGCTGTCTGTCGTTCAAATACAAAGAACTTAACCAAAAAGTGCATTCTATGCATAGAAAAATATAAAAAATATAACAACTAAAATCATTATTCAAAAAAATAAATAAAGGAAATTAGTAAGTGGGGAAGGCGTGAAAATCCCCAGACCAGCGAGCTTGTTGGGTGTCTTGTGGCTAGTATTGCCACTAACCGCCATGCTGCTGTGGCGGGTGGGGTGGCTGTGGTGGGTGGAGTGGCTGTGGAGCCACAAAATCAGACAGGTGCAGGGCCGGACTGGCCTACCGGGATACCGGGAAATCCCCTGGTGGGCCGACTGTCTGGCTGCCCCTGAGGCCGCTTTGAGGGCAGCGGCGCCTGAAAGAAATATGACTGCGGGGCCGCCGGGCTGACATGCAACTGCGCAGGCGCCAGCGCTGTTCTCGGAAATGCGGGCTCAGATTGTTCTCGGAAGTGTGTAGGGCTTTCCCGAGCTAGCCGTGCCCGGGAAAGCCCGTACACACTCGGTAATTCTGACCTCCTGTCCCCCCCCTGCAGCCTCTGACCTCCTGTCATCCCCTCCACAGCCTCTGACCTCCTGTCCCCCCCTGCAGCGTCTGACCTCCTGTCTGCCCCCCTCCCCTCCACAGCCTCTGACCTCTTGTCATCCTCCCACCAGCCTCTGAGCTCTCCTGTCGTCCCCTCCGCAGCCTCTGATCTCCTGTTGTCCCCCCCACAGCCTCTGACCTCTCCTGTCATCCCCTCCGCAGCCTTTGACCTCTCCTGTCGTCCCCTCCGCAGCCTCTGACCTCTCCTGTCATCCCCTCCGCAGCCTCTGATCTCCTGTTGCCCCCCCCCCCACAGCCTCTGACCCCTCCCGTCGTCCCCTCCGCAGCCTCTGACCTCCCCTGTCATCCCCTCCGCAGCCTCTGACCTCTCCTGTACCATCCGCAGCCTCTGAACTCCCCTGTACCATCCGCAGCCTCTGACCTCCCCTGTACCATCCGCAGCCTCTGACCATCTCTTGTCTTATATCACGTCTGCAGTCTGGAGTGGAGTCAAGAGTGGGAGTGCTGCAGGGATGGGGGTCATGGGAGAAGTCAGACATGTATGGACTGTGGAGAGGAAACTATGGGATAAAACCAGAGCCACCGAGCTGGAGCCGACTGACTGAGCCCTGCATGGTGCACCTGAGAGGAGGTCAGTGACAGCGCCACCAGGCCAGCCTGAGAGGGGGGGGTCAATACAATATTGTAAGGGGGCACTGATATAAAGGTTTACCCCTTTATATCAGTAAACCCCCTTACTTTAGTGTTTTCTTTCTGCAGAAGGTTGTTTCTGGTCACCAGAGTCCTCCCCACATTCCCAGAGTTCCCCTTTACATCATAGTCTGCAGGAATTTGTACCTTACAGTGCAAGGGGGAACTCTGATGTAAAGAGGAATGCAGTGGACTCTGATATAAGTGGGGTCTCTGGTCACCAGTGCCCCCCTTTTATATCAGAGTTCCCGCTTAGATCATGATCTGCAATGTTCCCCTTTATGTCAGAGTTCCCTTGCACTGTAAAGGGGAATCCTCCTGATATATTGGGGAACTCTGTGTTGGGTTATATTAATCTGACTTTCATGTAAATGGAGAAATATGGTTTTTGACTTTTGTTTAACTTAACACATTGCTAATAGCAGTTTATAGCTTAAATATTGATATTTGCACTGAAAACTGCCAGTGCAGTGTCAATAAAAAATGTGCCAGTAAATGCCATGATTTTTGCCAGAAAAAAATTGCTGCTGCTTGTAAATTCCATGTCTCTCTTATCTATATATAATACACTCTTCAAATGTGCTTTAAAATGCATGGTTTTCCCTTTTGTGAACAAGAAAATAACGACATTATGTGGTTGGGCTGGTATAAAAAATGCTATGGGGCTGGTATGAAATTATTTCCAGGGCTGGTTTTTATTCCCAGTCCGGCCCTGGACAGGTGTGTGTTTTCTGAAATTTGGCCCCTCACCCCCTTGTTGAGGAGCTGCAGGATGAGTGCCATCTCCCTTAATTTATTGGCTGTCACCACCGTCACCATCTCAGCCTCATCTGGGTCTGTACGGATGGCAGTAGTGGTGTGACTGAGGAAGGCAGCTGTAGCCTCCTCCAGATTCCTGCTCTTCTTGGCCCTTTTAGCAGGATGGTGTAGGGGAGGGATTTCCGACTCCATCTGGCTGCTGACCGCTTGCTCCTCCAGATTGACACTTTCCTGTGTATGAAAATGGGACATAATTAGAATCTTTTTTAGGGTTTGGTCATCAATCACACACAATTTTGATCTCCTCACTGTTGCAAATTGAATGTGGACAAATAGAAAACACTATGATTCTGACCCCAGCATTTTTAATTCTTGTTCGAATCATTTTTGGTCACTGTCTATTGATATGGACACCACTTTGTTAAGGCAGAAATATTTTAACAATAACATCTAGTTATCATCATTGTATTTTTGGATACAAATATGTTCAATAATGCTATACCTGGGTCAAGCTGGGCTCCTCCACATCTTCTTCCTGTGCAGCAGGACCTGGGTGGACCTCAGGAGTGTGGCCTCAGCAGACGTTGAAGGGAGTGTAGACAGCGATGGCCTGGGTTCTGTCTGGTCAGCACAAAAACCGCAGGCTGTTGTAATACCACAGCCTGGGGACATATATGTAATCTGCTGCTGCTCCAGATCTCTCTGAGTCCATTACCTTATTGAGCTCCCTTTTTAAAAGTACTGCTCAGGTTTGATATTTTTGTCTTGACATAGTTGATGTCTGCCCTGGGGTACACTGGTTTCACCAATTCGAGCAGTTTCTCCAAAGCAGCCTTCCTCAATATTTTATTGGAGTAGTCTCTACTCTTGACCTTCCAGAGACAGGACAGCTCCTGGTACAGGTCAATGAATTGGGGTAGAAAATCAGGCGCAGTAAATGTATCCATCATGATAAATGATAAGATGCCTGCAAGACAGAACACAAGACAAACCATAATGTCTGGCTTAACTCATAAGCTGGTTCCAATATAGGCCTCAATCTAAGCATTATAGGCCACTAACCACCTATGGCCCAATTTCCAATTGTACCTTTGTTTTATGGCTCCTTTCTTGTGTTGGCGATCGTTCATCCTCCACTCCAAGATCGTTCCTACGGCCGTTCCATCGATCATGCATTCTGGCTTTACATACATTGCACATTCGTGAAACTCCGCTCTCAGTGCGTCGTGACGCTGGGGCGTGACCGTCTCTCTTCTGCATGTGTCACAGACGGCGGAACATTCAGGAGGGACAACATGGCTGATTCTGTGGATTCATGGCAGCCCCACAGTGGTGAAGCTCATAGGAGGCACAAAGCAACCCCCCATGAGCAAGGGTGAGATGGTGCGCACCCTAGAAAAGCAGGATTACGACTGCAAGCTGCGTAGTTACAAAAGGCCCAACAGCCGAAGGGACATAATTTTGGAGAAGGTCATCGCCGTTTTGCAGAGTGAATTTTCAGTGGAACATTCAAAGAACCAAATCCGAAAACGATGGCCTGATCTCAAACACCGTGAACAAGACCAGATGGAGTACATACATCAGGTCATAAAAAAGTAAGCAATATTTGGATCTAACCAATATGTATACTTTATGTGTAAATTAGCTGTCTGTATATGTTCTTTCTCCAAGTAGCTCTAGAGAATTATATATAAGGTTTTCTAAAATCTTTGTATGACTTGGTATGCTAAAGAAGATGATGGTAAATATAAAGCAGCTATGAACATTCTTATTTGGTCATGTTTTTGGACATTTCTTTATTTCTTTATGCACCCAAACAAAATTGGCGTCCTTTTTTCCCCACAAATAGAGCTTTCTTTTGGTGGTATTTGATCACCTCCTGAGGTTTTTATTTTTTGCGCTATAAACACTATAAAAAAGAGCGACAATTTTGAAAAAAACACAATATTTTTTACTTTTTTCTATAATAAATATCCTCCAAAAATATATAAAAAATTATTTTTTCCTCAGTTTAGGCCGATATGTATTCTTCTACATATTTTTGGTAGAAAAAATTGCAATAAACGTATATTGATCAGTTTGCGCAAAAGTTATAGCGTCTACAAAATAGGGCATTTTTATTATTAATTTTTTACTAGTAATGGCGGCGATCTGCGATTTTTTTTTTTTTTTTTTTTTTTTTTTTATTGGGACTGCGACATTATGGCGGACACACCGGACAATTTTGACACATTTTTGGGACCATTAGCATTTTTACAGCGATCAGTGCTATGAAAATGCATTGATTACTGTAAAAATGTCACTGGCAGTGAAGGGGTTAACCACTAGGGGGCAATCAAGGGGTTAATGTGTTCCCTATTGTGTGTTCTAACTGAAGGGGGGATGGGACTGTACAGGAGAAATCACAGATCGCTGTTCATACTCTGTATGAACAGACGATCTGTCTGTCCTCCCCTCGGAGAATGGGAAACTGTGTGTTAACACACACAGATCCCGGTTCTCTGTGTGCCCGCACTCGCATCGGCTCCGTGGGCGAGCAGGGGGTGCACACGTGCCCCCTAGTGGCCACAGAGCGAAGCGACATTACATAATGTCGTTTTGCCCAGCCGTGCCATTCTGTCACAGTACATTTTCGGCGGATGGTCGGCAAGTGGTTAATGGGGTGGGCAACTACATGGCAAATGAGGTTTAATGTGTAAAAATGTAAAATAATGCATTTGGGTGCCAAAAATATGAATGCAATCTATACACTGGGGGGAGAACCTCTGGGGGAATCTAGGATGGAAAAAGGCCTGGGGGTCCTAGTAGATGATAGACTCAGCAATGGCATGCTGCTGCTAACAAAGCAAACAGAATATTGGCATGCATTAAAAAGGGAATTAACTCAAGAGATAAAGTGATAATTATCCTACTCTACAAGACTCTGGTCCAGCCTCACCTGGAGTATGCTGTCCAGTTGTGGGGACCAGTCCTCAGGAAGGATGTACTGGAAATGGAGCGAGTACACAGTACAGAGAAGGGCAACAAAACTAATAAAGGGTCTGGAGGACATTAGTTATGAAGAAAGGTTGCGAGCACTGAACTTATTCTCTCTGGAGAAGAGATGCTTGAGAAGGGATATGATTTCAATTTACAAATACCATACTGGTGTCTCCACAATAGGGATAAACCTTGTCCGCAAAAGGGATTTTAATAAGACACGTGGCTACTCATTAAAATTAGAAGAAAAGAGGTTTAACCTTAAACTAGGTAGAGGGTTCTTTACTGTAAGAGCGGCAAGGATGTGGAATTCCCTTCCACAGGCGGTGGTTTTAGCGGGGAGCATCGATAGTTTTTTAAACTATTAGATAAGCACCTGAACGACCGCAACATACAGGGATATACAATGTAATACTGACAAATAAAACACACACATAGGTTGGACTTAAAGGACTTGTGTTTTTTTTCAACCTCACCTACTATGTAATATGTAACTATGTAACTATTTACTGACCGAAGTTCTTCCCTTTGATCTAAGAACCAAATGTTACTTTGTTTATAGTTATTGGCGATGTTGAGATAAACGTGGCAGGCTGCCTGGATTTGTTATTTTTTTTTGTCGGCTGTCACTTGTTACATAGAATCGGGAAATGCTGTTTTAAGAACGGGAGGGGAGTAGAAGCGGCGACTTCGATTCTTAACGATTAATCGTGCAGCTCTAGTTTAGTCGTACTCGGGTACGACGGGACTAGAAAAGGAAGTAAATCTCGCTATTTTTATCGGCGAGATTGATGTCTTGCGAGCCCTGTCACATGGCATACCAGGCCCTTAGGTCTGGTATGCATTTTAAGGGGAAAAAACGGCATGGGGTCCCCCCCAAGATCCATACCAGACCCCTATCCGAGCACGCAGCCCGGCTGGTCAGGAAAGGGGGTGGGAATGAGCGAGCGCCCCCCCTCCTGAACCGTACCAGGCCGCATGCCCTCAACATAGGGGGTGGGTGCTTTGGGGGAGGGGGGCGCCCTGCGGCCCCCCCATCCCAAAGCACCTTGTCCCCATGTTGATGAGGACAAGGGCCTCTTCCCGACAACCCTGGCCGTTGGTTGTTGGGGTCTGCAGGTGGGGGGCTTATCGCAATCCGGGAGCCCACTTTAATAAGGGGGCCCCCCACCCTATGTGAATGAGTATGGGGTACATCGTACCCCTACCCATTCACCTAGGGAATAAAGTGTCAATAAAAAAAAAAAACCCACTACACAGGTTTTTTAAGTAATTTATTAGACAGCTCCGGGGGACTGTGCCCAGGGACTGTGACGTTATAAGGGGGCAGGATCACCGCCTATATAAGTCATTGCGGAGCGATCACACACCATTACAGCGGGAGAGAGCGTCGTGTCAGCATCGGAAGAAGAGAAGAGGGAAGAAGACGACGCAGAAGTCCAGGCCACCGCTAGCAAAAGAGCGGCAGAAGATAGCTGAGGAGCCGGCAGAAGAACCGGACACCAGGAGAAGAGGTCGAACACCGGGAGAAGAGGCCGGAGAGCGGGAGAAGAACCGGACACCGGGAGAAGAGGCCGGAGACAGCGGCGAAGTCGGAAGAAGATCCCCGAAGTTGGAAGAAGACCCCCAAAGTCGGAAGAAGACCCCCGGAGCTGTCTAATAAATTGCTTAAAAAACCTGTGTAGTGTATTTTTTTTTATTGACACTTTTTTCCCTAGGTGAATGGGTAGGTGTACAATGTACCCCATACTCATTCACATAGGGTGGGAGGCCGGGATCTGGGGGCCCCCTTATTAAAGGGGGCTCCCGGATTCCAATAAGCCCCCCGCCCACAGACCTCGACAATCAACGGCCAGGGTTGTCGGGAAGAGGCCCTTGTCCTCATCAACATGGGGACAAGGTGCTTTGGGGTGGGGGGGCCGCAGGGCGCCCCCCCCCAAAGCACCCCCCCCCCCCCATGTTGAGGGCATGCGGCCTGGTATGGTTCAGGAGGTGGGGGCCGCTCGCTCGTCCCCACCCCCCTTCCTGACCGGCCGGGCTGCATGCTCGGATAGGGGTCTGGTATGGATTTTGGGGGGGACCCCACGCCGTTTTTTCGGCGTAGGTGGTTCCCCTTAAAATCCATACCAGACCTAAGGGATATCGTCACCTCGCGCTTGCCGCAATAGGAAAATTAGTTTTTTATATTGCAGCGAGCGCGAGAGGCAGTACCCTGCCCTTGCGTCGTATCTGGTCCTTCGGACCAGCATACAGACGAACGGGCTTTCCGTTAGGAACGTCCGGCGGAGTTACGACGGAAAGATTTAAAGCAGGTTTCAAATCTAAAGTCCGTCGGATTTCCGACCGAAATGGTCTGTCAGAAGTCCGATGCAGACCACACACGGTTTGTCCGCCGGATTTGGTCCGTCAGACCAGTCCGGACGGAAAGTCCGCCCGTGTGAACAGAAAAGTAATGCAGCCATCACATTTAAGGATTGGTAAGCTGTGATATACAGTATGTAGAAACATAATTAAAAACTAGACCACACTCTTATAAATGCAAGTAATCGTCAATAAACCATACAAAAATTGTGCAAAATTTTGAAGTCTATAGTAAACAGTCCAAGTAAAGTACTCAGTGCAAATAAATACATCTAAAAAGGTGAATTACCAGCAGAAGCACATAGCACTCACCAGGAATATATGACCTCTTTTCTTAAGAAAGGTCCCACAACATGTCATTTTTGGTCTTTCAGTTTCCATTGCCATGCTCATACATGCCTGAGTATATAACATTGATGTAAGTGCAATTTTGTACATCTTTTAAGAAAACTTGATATTACTACACCAAAGGGTTGATTTACTAAAACTAGAGAGTGCAAAATCTGATATAGCTCTGCATAGAAGCAGAAGCAGCTTCCAGGTTTTATTGTCAAAGCTTAATTAAACAAACTGAAGTTAGAAGCTGATTGGCTACCATGCACAGCTGCACCAGATTTTGCACTCTTCAGTTTTAGTAAATCAACCTCTAGAAGAGGTTTCTTTACCTTTTCCCTTTGCGAGTGAGGAAGGCAGAGAGTCTCTTAAAAGTGCAGGAGCACTATTAAGTATATGGTGGCGCACAGTTGTCCATGTGTACAGGATACAATTAGCTGACTGAGAACAGCTGTATGCGGGAGCACCTGTTGGGGATACCATAAGCAAGTTTTGACCTTCTTTGAGAAGAAATTTAAAATGCACAGTCTGACAAGGCACAGCCTACATGTAGGGTTGCCACCTGTTCGGGATTCACCCGGACAGTCCGGGTTTTTAACCACTTGACCACTGGGCACTTAAACCCCCTTAATAACCAGACCAATTTTCAGCTTTTGGTGCTCTCACATTTTGAATGACAATTACTCAGTCATGCAACACTGTATCTATATGAATTTTTTGTCCTTTTTTTCACACAAATAGAGCTTTCTTTTGGTGGTATTTAATCACCGCTGGGTTCTTTATTTTTTGCGCTATAAAAGAAAAAAGACCGAAAAATCTGTAAAAAAATTAATTTTTCTTCGTTTCTGTTATAAAATTTTGAAAATTAGTAATTTTTCTTCATATATTTTGGCCAAAATTTATACCGCTACATATCTTTGGTAAAAATAACCCAAATTAGTGTATATTATTTGGTCTTTGTGAAAGTTATAGCGTCCACAAGCTATGGTGCCAATATCTGAAAATTGATCACACCTGAAGTACTGACGGCCTATCTCATTTCTTGAGACCCTAACATGCCAGAAAAGTACAAATACCCCCCAAATTACCCCTTTTTGGAAAGAAGACATTCCAGGGTATTTAGAAAGATGCATGGTGAGTTTTTTGAAGTTGTCATTTTTTCCCACAATTCTTTGCAAAATCAAGTTTTTTTTTTTTTTCTTTTTTTTTTTTTTCACAAAATTGTCATATTAGCAGGTTATTTCTCACACACAGCATATGCATACCACAAATTACACCCCAAAACACATTCTGCTATTACTCCTGAGTACGGCGATACCACATGTGTGAGACTTTTACAAAGCGTGGCCACATACAGAGGCCCAACATGCAGGGGAGCACCTTCAGGCATTCTGGAGCACCCATGCCAATTCTGACATTTCTCTCCTACATATAAAAATCATCATTTATTTGCTAGAAAATTACATAGAACCCCAAAACATTATATATGTTTTTTTAGCAAAGACCCTAGAGAATACAATAGCGGTCATTGCAACTTTTTATCTCGCACGATATTTGCGCAGCAATTTTTCGAACGCGTTTTTTTTTGGAAAAATAAATGTTTTTTGCTTTAAAAAAAAACAAAACAGTAAGGTTAGCCCAATGTTTTTGCATAATATGAAAGATGAAGTTACGCCGAGTAAATAGATACCTAACATGTCACCTTTCAAAATTGCACACGCTTGTGGAATGACGCCAAACTTCGCCACTTAAAAATCCCCATAGGTGACGCTTTAAAATTTTTTACTGGTTACAAATTTTGAGTTACAGAGGAGGTCTAGGGCCAAAATTATTGCTCTCGCTCTACCGATCGCAGCGATACCTCACATGTGTGGTTTGAACACCGTTTTCATATGTGGGCGGGACTTACGTATGTGTTTGCTTCTGCATGCGAGCACATGGACAGGGGCGCTTTAAAAAAATTTTTTTTTTTTTTTATTGTTCATTTTATTTTATTTATTTTAGTTTGATACTTTTTTCCCCAAAAAAATTTTTTTGATCGCTTTTATTCCTATTACAAGGAATGTAAACATCCCTTGTAATAGGAATATGGCATGACAGGTCCTCTTTACAGTGAGATATGGGGTCAATAAGACCCCAAATCTCACCTCTAGGCTGTGCCTGAAATTAAAAAAAAAAAAAAAAAAAAAAACGATCCTGGCATCGATCATAGCGGTGAGTCGGTAGAAGCACCGGAGGGCGGCGGGAGGGGGGGACGTCCCCTCTCGCCTCCCGTAAGAACGATCAAGCAGTGTAACAGCCGCTATGATCATTCTTTATGGTGTAGGGAATCGCCGGCTGAAAAAGATGATATCTGAATGATGCCTGTAGCTGCACCCATCATTCAGATATCCCCGCACAAAGTCAAGGACGTCGTATGACGGAAGGCCAGAAGTGGTTAAAACGCTTTTTTTTTTTTTAACACAAAGTTGTCCATTTATACAATATTTCTAACACATAGCATGTATATACCAAAAATGACCCCCCAAAATAGATTCTCCTACTCCTCCTGAGTACGGCGATACCACATGTGTGAGACTTCCACAGCCTGGCCACATACAGAGGCAGAGCATGGCTGAGCCTGGCTGGGTATGGCTGAGCATGGCTGGGTATGGCTGAGCATGGCTGGGTATGGCTGAGCATGGCTGGGTATGGCTGAGCATGGCTGGGTATGGCTGAGCATGGCTGGGTATGGCTGAGCATGGCCGAGTATGGCTGAGCATGGCTGGGTATTGCAGAGTATCGCCGAGTATGACTGGGTATGGCTGAGCATGGCTGAGCATGGCCGGGTATGGCCGAGTATGACTGGGTATCGCCGAGTATGACTGGGTATGGCAGAGTATGACTGGGTATCACCGAGTATTGCAGAGTATGGCTGGGTATTGCGGGGTATTGCAGAGTATGGCAGGTTATGGCAGAGTATTGCAGATTTTTGCGGGGTATTGCAGAGCATGGTTGGGTATGGCAGAGTATGGCTGGGTATCACTGAGTATTGCAGAGTATGGCTGGGTATCACTGAGTATTGCAGAGTATGGCTGGGTATCACTGAGTTTTGCAGAGTATGGCTGGGTATCACTGAGTATTGCAGAGTATGGCTGGGTATCGCGGGGTATGGCAGAGTATTGCGGGATATTGCGGGGTATTGCAGGGTATGGCAGTGTATTGCGGGGTATTTCAGGGTATTGCAGGGTATGGCAGAGTATTGCGGGGTATTGCGGGGTATGGCAGAGTATTGCGGGGTATTCCAGGGTATGGCAGAGTATTGCGGGGTATTCCAGGGTATGGCGGGGTATTGCGGAGTATGGCGGGGTATTGCGGAGTATGGCGGGGTATTGCGGAGTATGGCGGGGTATTGCGGAGTATGGCGGGGTATTGCGGAGTATGGCGGAGTATGGCGGGGTATTGCAGGGTATGGCAGAGTATTGCAGGGGTATTGCAGGGTATGGCAGAGTATTGCAGGGGTATTGCAGGGTATGGCAGAGTATTGCAGGGGTATTGCAGGGTATGGCAGAGTATTGCAGGGATATTGTGGGGCATACCAGAGTACTGTGGGGCATTGCAGAGGGCATTGCAGGGCATGCATAGTAGTGGGGATGGCTGAGCATGGATGGATGGATGGCTGGATGTCTCTGTGCAGCGCTGTGGGCACTACACATGCAGCCCACAACGCTGCAGCCATCCATCCATCCCCCTCTCCGCTCACAGCGTACCGATCGGTACACAGAGGGGAGGAGAGGATTGTTTACATGTGATCGCTCCGTCATTTGACGGAGCGATCACATGGTAAACGGCCGCGATCAGCGGCCATTTACCGGGATCTGTGATGCGCCGGGTCCTCTGGACCCGGCGGTCACGGATGCTCTCGAGTGCGCGCCCTAGGGGGCGCGTGAGAGCAGAATTCTGGGAGGACGTCCCTGGACGTCCTCCCAGAGTTAAACAACCGCCCTGTAGCCGTCATTTGGCTATGGGCCGGTTGTTAAGCGGTTAATCATGTGTCCAGGTTTCAGTCCACCTGAAACCCGGACACAATATTCAGAAAGGAATGTGGCTCAGAACAGTGCCTGATAGGCGGGTGAGGGGGCACTATGCATGCCACATTACTATTCTCTTTGGAGCGCCCAAAGATGTCCCAGGTCTGTTACTATCATATAGTTTATGCCAAAAAAATAAATTTTTGCTGTGCGCCGCTAAAGTGTTCAGGTTTGGCTTGAAGAAAAAGTGGCAACCTTACCTACATGAGAGTAGCAACTCTGTTCTCAATTCAGGAGCTGTGCAGCATCATTGCTACACTCTCCCCAGGTTAACAATGCTACTGCCCAAAGGTGTCTTTGTGACTCCTCCATCCAGAGTGTAGACACCTTAAGACAGTAAGCGTGTTACTTTGTCAGGGGTGTAAATAGGGGTTGTAAGGTAGGCAGGTTACATTTCTTCTATGTTCGCCCCCTTGTTGGGTGGCAAGTGTGGGTCACATAGTTAGTGGCGGCTGATGGGTTTTTTTTTGGGGGGGAGACAAACAACCCCCCCCGCTCACTGTTTGCCGGTCGATCAGCGGCAAACGGCAGGAGGCAGTGGCAGTGACGTATCCAGGGTATGGCACATATGGCAAGTGCCATGGGCGCTATATGAAGGGGGCGCTCGTGAGTTGCTCTTCTTCCCAGGGCCGAATTATAGATTCTTTACACAATCACCGGCCGCCAGCCACTACATTGCCTTGCAGTCTCGCCAGACAGCTGAATTATAGGCCCAAGACAGTGAGCCGACCCGGGGCAGCGGCCGCTACATACATTGCCTTGCAGAGAATGCTGTGCTGCATAGCCTCTGTACTAGTGCGCTGAGGCTGAGTGCGCTCCTCCCCTTGATGTCCTGGGTGGCATGATGTCATCCAGAGGCCGGCCCGAGAGGCTGGTGGGAAAGGAGTGTGGGCGGCGCCTTGCCGCTGCATGCAAGGAGGAGGAAGCGCTGTACAAGTACAAGCTCTGCCTCTGCATGGGGCTTGGTGAAGTCGGGCAGATAAGTGCAGCTAAGTGTACTGGCTCTGGCTGAAGTGGGTTAACTGTTTGGGAGGGAGGGAGGATGGGCAGGGGGGTTGTCAGTGTCTCCTAGGCCTATCACTACCAGTGCTCATTAGTGCAGCTCATCAGCGCCAGTGCCACCTATCAGTATCAGCGTCACCTATCAGTGCAACCTATTAATGCCAGTATCACCTATCAGTGACACCTATCAGTGCCAGTGTCATCTATCAGTGCCACCTATCAGTGCAGCTCATCAGTGCCACCTATCAGTGCCAGTGTCACATATCATTACCACCTATCAGTGTAGCTCATCAGTGCCACCTATCAGTGCTAGTGTCAGCTATCTGTGCCACCTATCAATGCAGCTCATCAGTGCCACCTATCAATGCAGCTCATCAGTGTCACCTATCATTGCGACCTATCACTGCAGCTCATCAGTGCCAGTGTCACCTATCCGTGCAGCTCATCACTGCTACCTGTCTTTGCCAGTTTCACCTATCAGTGCAGCTCATCAGTGCCACCTATCAGTGCCAGTGTCACCTATCAGTGCCACCTATCAGTGCAGCTCATCAATGCCACCTGTCAGTGCCAGTAAAACCCATTAGTGACCATCAGTGCAGCTTATCAGTGCCACCTATTAGTGTTAGTGCTGCCTCATCAGTGCTGCCCAATCAGTACCCATAAATGCTTCAAATCAGTGCCCATCAGTGCTGCCTATCAGTGCAGCCTATCAGTGCCCATAGGTGCAGCTCATCAGTGCCAATCCATAATTTGTTAATTGAAAGATTAAAGAGCTTGACTTGTAGTTTTGTTAGCTGTTTTTTTTGTTAAGGTTATCTTACATAGTTACATAGTAGGTGAGGTTGAAAAAAGACACAAGTCCATCAAGTCCAACCTATGTGTGTGATTATGTGTCAGTATTGCATTGTATATCCCTGTATGTTGTGGTCATTCAGGTGCTTATCTAATAGTTTCTTGAAGCTATCAATGCTCCCCGCTGAGACCACCGCCTGTGGAAGGGAATTCCACATCCTTGCCGCTCTTACAGTAAAGAACCCTCTACGTAGTTTAAGATTAAACCTCTTTTCTTCTAATTTTAATGAGTGGCCACGAGTCTTGGTAAACTCTCTTCTGCAAAAAAGTTTTATCCCTATTGAGGGGTCACCAGTCCGGTATTTGTAAATTGAAATCATATCCCCTCTCAAGCGTCTCTTCTCCAGAGAGAATAAGTTCAGTGCTCGCAACCTTTCCTCATAACTAAGATCCTCCAGACCCTTTATTAGCTTTGTTGCCCTTCTTTGTACTCGCTCCATTTCCAGTACATCCTTCCTGAGGACTGGTGCCCAGAACTGGACCGCATACTCTAGGTGCGGCCGGACCAGAGTCTTGTAGAGCGGGAGAATTATCGTTTTATCTCTGGAGTTGATCCCCCTTTTAATGCATGCCAATATTCTGTTTGCTTTGTTAGCAGCAGCTTGGCATTGCCTGCCATTGCTGAGCCTATCATCCACTAGGACCCCCAGGTCCTTTTCCATCCTAGATTCCCCCAGAGGTTCTCCCCCCAGTGTATAGATTGCATTCATATTTTTGCCACCCAAATGCATTATTTTACATTTTTCTACATTGAACCTCATTTGCCATGTAGTCGCCCACCCCATTAATTTGTTCAGGTCTTTTTGCAAGGTTTCCACGTCCTGCGGAGAAGTTATTGCCCTGCTTAGCTTAGTATCGTCTGCAAATACAGAGATTGAACTGTTTATCCCATCCTCCAGATCGTTTATGAACAAATTAAATAGGATTGGTCCCAGCACAGAACCCTGGGGCACCCCACTACCCACCCCTGACCATTCTGAGTACTCCCCATTTATCACCACCCTCTGAACTCGCCCTTGTAGCCAGTTTTCAATCCATGTACTCACCTTATGGTCCATGCCAACAGACCTTATTTTGTACAGTAAACGTTTATGGGGAACTGTGTCAAATGCTTTTGCAAAATCCAGATACACCACGTCTACAGGCCTTCCTTTATCTAGATGGCAACTCACCTCCTCATAGAAGGTTAATAGATTGGTTTGGCAAGAACGATTCTTCATGAATCCATGCTGATTACTGCTAATGATATCGTTCGTATTACTAAAATCCTGTATATAGTCCCTTATCATCCCCTCCAAGAGTTTACATACTATCGATGTTAGGCTAACTGGTCTGTAATTCCCAGGGATGTATTTTGGGCCCTTTTTAAATATAGGTGCTACATTGGCTTTTCTCCAATCAGCTGGTACCATTCCAGTCAGTAGACTATCTGTAAAAATTAGGAACAACGGTCTGGCAATCACTTGACTGAGTTCCCTAAGTACCCTCGGATGCAAGCCATCTGGTCCCGGTGATTTATTAATGTTAAGTTTCTCAAGTCTAATTTTAATTCCGTCCTCTGTTAACCATGGAGGTGCTTCCTGTGTTGTGTCATGAGGATAAACACTGCAGTTTTGGTTACTGAAGCCCCCCGATTCACTCGTGAAGACTGAGGAGAAGAATAAATTCAATACCTTCGCCATCTCCCCATCCTTTGTAACCAGATGTCCTTCCTCATTCTTTATGGGGCCAATATGGTCTGTCCTCCCTTTTTTACTGTTTACATACTTAAAGAATTTCTTGGGATTTTTTTTGCTCTCCTCCGCTATGTGTCTTTCATGTTCTATCTTAGCTGTCCTAATTGCACCTTTACATATCCTGTTGCATTCTTTATAAAGTCTGAATGCTGAGGATGATCCCTCAACCTTGTATTTTTTGAAGGCCTTCTCCTTTGCTTTTATATGCATTTTTACATTGGAGTTAAGCCATCCAGGACTTTTGTTCGCTCTTTTAAATTTATTACCCAATGGGATACATTGGCTAATGCCCTTATTTAATATGCTCTTAAAGCAAACCCATCTCTCCTCCGTATTCTTTGTTTCTAATATTTTATCCCAGTTTATGCCTTTTAGCAAGGTTTGTAGTTTAGGGAAGTTGGCTCTTTTGAAATTCAGTGTCTTTGTATTCCCTTTATGTTTCCTATTTGTGTGATTTATACTGAAACTAATTGACCTGTGATCACTGTTACCTAAATTGCCCCGCATTTCCACATCCATGATCAGGTCTGTATTGTTGGTAATCAGTAGATCCAGTAATGTTTTATTTCTAGTTGGTGCGTCTACCATCTGACCCATAAAATTGTCCTGCAAGACATTAAGGAACTGGCGAGCCTTAAATGAATGTGCGGTTCCCTCCGCCCAGTCTATGTCTGGATAATTAAAATCCCCCATTATGATAACACTTCCCATTCTTGCTGCTAATCCAATTTGTGATAGAAGATCCGTCTCCACTTCCTCCCTCAGGTTTGGGGGCCTATAGCATACTCCCAGTATTATTTTCCCCTTAGCTTTATCCCTTTGGAGCTCTACCCATAAGGATTCCACCTCCTCTCTAGCTCCCTCAGTGATGTCATCTCTCACATTCACTTGTACATTATTCTTGATATATAGGCATACCCCTCCCCCTTTTTTACCCTCTCTATCCTTGCGGTATAGGGTATACCCTTGAATGTTTGCCAGCCAATCATGAGAGCTGTTGAACCAGGTCTCTGAAATTCCCACAAAATCCAAATCCTCCTCGTACAACAGTATCTCTAGTTCTCCCATCTTGTCCGCCATGCTCCTGGCATTGGTGAACATGCCACATAGTTTAGACCAGTCGCATATTGTCCTCGTATTGGGTGTTTCGAGATTGCAACTAGAACTTGCTACTATACTCACCTTGTGTTTTTGTGCTTTGGTTAACCTACCACTAATGCCCCCAATACTACCCTCTGGAATATCTTCCGCGCTGGCTATCTCTGCCTCTGAAAGATGGGTTTCAAATGTTTTGACAGGGGCGCGATTCAGTGCTTGCCATAGGCGCCATTTTCACTAGATACGCCTCTGTCCAGCGGGCATCAGGCAGCAGGCATCGTGCAGCAGCTCCTGTGTCCTTTCCTCCATTGTGTCCAATAGGATTGCCTGTCCTTTCAGCCAATCGGGTGATAGGTCTCAGACCCACTTCCTGATTGGCCGGGGGGAAGGATCAGTGTTACAATAGCGAATATTAATTTGCTGCAATTTCAGTGCTTGCCATAGGTGCCATTTTCACTAGATACGCCTCTGGGCAGTGGCTATCAGGCAGCAGGCATCGTGCAGCAGCTCCTGTGTCCTTTCCTCCATCGGCCGTGCGTCTCCTCCCCTCCCCCTAGGTGTCCAATAGGATTGCCTGTCCTTTCAGCCAATCGAGTGATGGGTCTCAGACCCACTTCCTGATTGGCTGGGGGGAGGATCAGTGTTACAATAGCGAATATTAATTTGCTATTGTAACACACCTGGGTGGATGCATTCTCTGCACCCCGAGCCCACCCTATTCTGAATCCTATTAAAGCCTCTGGCTCTAATCAGTGCTTCAAAAAAACACCCCCGTATTGGAATTCATGCATCCGGCTGCAAGAAGCCAGATGCATGGATATGGGGGGCGGCGCCCGTGCACATGGGAGGACTACCCCGGGATGGGTTCTTCTGGGCTATGCTAGGAACCTTGGATAGGGTCACTGCCTTACACATGGGGTATCTTAACTTGTGCCATGCTCACCAATGCCCTGGGACAGGGATAACTAAACCTTAAGGCCTACTTCTAACTCAAAGATGGCCATGCACCGTGTACACTTTAACAGATGACTGAACTCTAGTTAACTCTCTTCATTTTAATGTATACCATTACTGTCACTTGGCACTGGATACCTGTCCAGCGTATCTCTGCTACCTCACTCCCACTAACAGAACGGGGCGTCGCCGTGCGCCTAGCGTGGGCTCCGTGTATGCACTCACTTAACTTTTGCTCTTCCATACCATTCAGCTGGGGCAGAAGCTGTCTCACAAATCAGCATCCCAACCCACCCACATGCTAGCTATGCTGATTTTCCACTACCAATTACTTGGCAACTGCAGCATAAATATAAAAAGTAAGATTCATTTTTTCACTGCTTCAGTTCACTCTACGACTCAGCAATTCTTTAAGTTGATACTTTTAACAAACTTTCTGTAGAAGCACATAGAGGCTGACATTGTGACTTCCCATTTTGAATGACCCTCTGGCTCAGTCTTTGACTGAGAACAAGTAGGCACATAAGGAACTTTTTGGCTTTAATTCTAAGCGGTATATGTGGAGAAAACCTGGCACTGCTCATCACCTGTCCAATACAGGCCCAACAGTGAAGCATGGTGGTGGCAGCATCATGCTGTGGGGGTGTTTTTTCAGCTGCAGGGACAGGACGACTGGTTGCAATCAAGGGAAAGATGAATGCGGCCAAGTACAGGGATATCCTGGACGAAAACCTTCTCCAGAGTGCTCAGGACCTCAGATTGGGCCGAAGGTTTACCTTCTAACAAGACAATGACCCTAAGCACACAGCTAAAATAACGAAGGAGTGGCTTCACAACAACTCAGTGACTGTTCTTGAATGGCCCAGCCAGAGCCCTGACTTAAACCCAATTGAGCATCTCTGGAGAGACCTAAAAATGGCTGTCCGTGATGTAAAAAAATGAGACAAAGATAAATAATTTCAGAACTTTTTCCACCTTTAATGTGACCTATAAACTGTACAACTCAATTGAAAAACAAACTAAAATCTTTTTAGGTGGAGGGAAGTAAAAATAAAAAAATAAAATAATGTGGTTGCATAAGTGTGCATACCCTCTTATAACTGGGGATGTAACTGTGTTCAGAATTAAGCAATCACATTCAAACTCATGTTAAATAGGAGTTAGTACACACCTGCCATCATTTACAGTGCCATAACTCAAATAAAGCAAAAGCCATGGTCCGCAGAGAGCTTCCAAAGCATCAGAGGAATTTCATTGTTAGGTATCAGTCAGGAGAAGGGTACAAAAAAATTTCCAAGAATTTCCAAGGCATTAGATATACCATGGAACACAGTAAAGACAGTTCTCATCAAGTGGAGAAAATATGGCACAACAGTGACATTACCAAGAACTGGACCTCCCTCCAAAATTGACGAAAAGACGAGAAGAAAACTGGTCAGAGAGGCTGCCAAGAGGCCTACAGCAACATTAAAGGAGCTGCTGGAATATCTGGTAAGTACTGGCTGTGTGGTACATGTGACAACAATCTCCCGTATTCTTCATATGTCTGGGCTATGGGGTAGAGTGTCAAGACGGAAGCCTTTTCTTACCAAGAAAAACTTCCAAGCCATGGAAAAACACATCTGAAATCTCCCAAAAACATGTGGGAAAATGTGTTATGGATCTGATGAAACCAAGGTTGAACTTTTTGGCCATAATTCCAAAAGATATGTTTGGCGCAAAAACAACACTTCACATCACCAAAAGAACACCATACCCACCGTGAAGCATGGTGTTGGCAGCATCATGTTTTGGGGCTGTTTTTCTTCAGCTGGAACAAGGGCCTTAGTCAAGGTAGAGGGATTTATGAACAGTTCCAAATACCAGTCAATATTAGCACAAAACCTCCAGGTTTCTGCTAGAAAGCTGAACATGAACAGGAACTTCATCTTTCAGCATGACAACAACCCAAAGCATACATCCAAATCAACAAAGGAATGGCTTCACCAGAAGAAGATTAAGGTTTTGGAATGGCCCAGCCAGAGCCAAGACCTGAATCCCATTGAAAATCTGTGGGGTGATCTGAAGAGGGCTGTGCATAGGAGATGCCCTCGCAATCTGTCAGGTTTGGAGTCTTTTTGCAAAGAAGAGTGGCCAAATATTGCCAGGTCAAGATGTGACATGCTGATAGACTCATACCCAAAAAGACTGATGGGGCGTACACACGGTCGGACTTTTCGACCGGACTGGTCTGACGGACGCCGACGGACCAAATCCGGCGGACAATTCGATCGTGTGTGGGCTTCACCGGACCTAACAGCGGACTTTTCCAGTCGCAAATCTGACGGACTTTAGATTTGGAACATGCTTCAAATCTTTACGTCGTAACTCCGCCGGACCCAGAAATCTGCTCGTCTGTATGCTAGTCCGACGGACAAAAACCGACGCTAGGGCAGCTATTGGCTACTGGCTATAAACTTCCTTATTTTAGCCCGGTATACGTCATCATGTACGAATCCGTCGGACTTTGGTGTGATCGTGTGTAGGCAAGTCCGTTCGTTAGAAAGTCCATTGGAAGTCCGTCAAAAGTCTGTCGAAAGTCCGCTGGAAAGTTTGTCGGACCACTCCAGTCGAAAAGTCCGTCCGTGTGTACACGGCATGAGTGCTGTAATAAAATCAAAAGGTGCTTCAACAAAGTATTCGTTTAATGGTGTGCACACTTATGCAACCATATTATTTTATTTTTTCATTTTTACACCTAAAAGATTTCAGTTTGTTGTTCAACTAAGTTGTACAGTTTATAGATCACATTAAAAGGTGGGAAAAGTTCTGAAATGATGTATCTTTGTCTAATTTTTTTACATCACAGAAACCTGACATTTTAACAGGGGTGTGTAGACTTCTTATATCCACTGTACATACCTGTCCCACATTAGTGGCTTGAAATATCAAAGCCAGAGGGTCAATTTATCACCAGGAAACTAGCATTTTTAAAAGGAGGTAAGCAATGGTGGACCCCAAAGACCCCAAATTTCACTTATTGTGGTTTTAAAAGCCCTATTGAGTTATATTTTTTGCAGGTGTCCCACTGGGGAAATTTCCCTTCACTTCCTGCAGTGGAGATGCAACAGAAATGAGAGTTTGTGTTCAGGAGTTGTCAGAGGAACAAGTGTCCCCACTGAAGGATCTTCCCTTGTTTCTTGCTCTGGAGACAACTCTAAATTCTGGTCACCAGGACAAGGGGGTGAAAAATTCTGCAGGGATACAGACAGCAATAAAAACTTTACAACGTGTCTAACCTTCTCTGCTCTATCCAAAACATTAAAACACGCCTTTACATGCACTTTTATTTTACAATTCTGTTTTAATGGTCTTGCCATACATAAATGCATCTGTTCATATGTCTCTCTGTCCATCCTTTCATCCATCCAATCATCCATTTATCCATTCATCCGTCAATACGTCTGTCCATCTGCATGTTCATTTATCCATCCATACATTCACGGGTCTATCCCATCTCTCTGTCCGTCCATCCGTCATCCTGTCCATTTATCCGTGCATCCAACCTTTCATCCATCCCTAGGTGTACAAAGTACCCGTTATCAGCAATAGACAGAGCTAGGCATTAGGATTTACTAAGTAATCTGGGCTTTGCACATTACACACTAGTTCTGCAATGTTACAGATAAAATAACAAATGCTCAGCAGATCTTTAGTGCCCTCAATTAGCTCATAATTCCGCAGTTCAGTAATTAAAGCAGACTTTCTCCAATGTTAATTCTGGCCCCTTAGCAACTGTAATCACACTGAATCAAATCTATTGAGTGTAGAGGGAAGAGCGGTACATGGGAGCTGCATGGCACAGTTCCACTTTATTATTACTAAGGGCCATTTAATTACAAGTCTTCTCTTCTTCAACAGCCTAAATGAATTACATAAAGCTTTGCAGTACTTTGTTAAGAGAAGCTAAAATGCTGTTCAAACATGAGGACAGTGCCCCACGGTATAATGCAGCCAGCTGCCTCAGGGAGACACAGCATTCCATACAAATCTATGAGGCCCATTTGTATCTCTGCGCTGCTTTGTGATTGCACCATGGATGAATTTTATTGCATCAGAATATGTTTTGGTGAAAACACCTTTACTATGTTTTGGATGCAGTATGCAATATGACTGTAGAAAGACAGTTTTATTAATATTTTTGCCTGTATTAAAGCTGCCCTTTTAATTAAAGAATATTTATCCACATTTTTTTATTCCTGATATGTGCCTACTGTCAGGTCACCTAGAGGCTGGGTGACAGATGCACACCGTTGGGATCAGGAGTGCACCACAAGGCAGTGGACCTGGACTGCTGCGGATGGGAGTCCGGGTGGTAAGGAAGGCAGGGCCGCTGGGACACCAACACTGATCCCACCGGGGCTAGAGCGTAGGATTCCCTGGGGCGCGGAGTCTAAGAGCCAGCAGGTGTTCACTAGAGCCTCTAGAGGTGAGGATGGACTGGGCTGCAACTGGCTCCAGGTCGCGGCCCCCAGGGTCCCCCAGCTCACACCCACAGTAGGCAACAGGAGGATAGGGATAGTAAAGGAATAAGCCAAGGTCAGGGCCACAAGCAGACAAGGACAACAGAGTTCACGCCAAGGTTCAGGGTCACAGGCAAACAGGGATAGTTGGGGACACGCCAGAGGTCAGGGTCACGAGCAGACAGGAATAGTAGAGAACACGCCAAAGTCGGTAACAGAAACAAACGTAGAGCACACGGCAGGCAGGAACAGGAAGCCAAACACACAAAGGTTGATCAGCAGGGCTGACCTGCAGTGCAGAGGTTAATATAGAGTTCTCTGATAGGAGCTGGGGTGGAGCCATGCTAGAGGAGAGTTAAAAGCAGTCAGGTGAGAGACAGCTGGTCTTTGGAGATGAACACATGGAAACAGGCAAGCTGACAAACAACCTCTATTGCATGACCATGACAGGACCCCCCCTCTTACGAGGCCTCCCCCTTCCCTGCCTGGGACCAGGTTTAGAGGGGAACTTCAAATGAAACTTCCTCAACAGACGAGGTGCAAAGACCTCAGAAGCCTTGATCCATGACCTCTCCTCAGGACCAAACCCCTTCCAATGCACGAGGTACTGGAGAATGCCTCTACAGAGTCGGGAATCCAAAATTTGGCTAACCTCGTACTCCTGATTATCCTCAGAGACCGGCGCTGCGATAGAGAGAGGACAAGAGAACTAATTGAGGAATAAAGGCTTCAGAAGGGCAATATGGAAGGAGTTAGAGATTTTGAGGCTTTTGGGAATATGGAGCTTGAAACAAACCGGATTCAGTTTAGAAGTTATGGTGTACGGACCAATGAATCTTGGGGCAAATTTGAGAGAAGGAACCTGGAGTTTGATGTTCCTGGTGGAGAGCCAGACTTTGTCTCCTGGCTGAAGAGAAGGCGGCTTACGCCTGCGACGGTCAGCAAAATTCTTGAATTTGTTGGCAGCTTTCTGGAGGGAATCATGAACGTCAGCCCACATGGAATTGAATGATTCCTGAACAGTAGCCAAGGCTGGAATGTCGGAAGAACAGGTCATAGGAAGAGGGAGTTGAGGATGTTTTCCATAAACAGTGATAAAGGGTGTTTTCTGAGAACTGACGTTGACATGATTATTGTGGGAGAACTCTGCCCACGGGAGTAGTGATGCCCAATCATCGTGATGAGCCGAGACCAAGGTACGGAAAAAGACCTCCAACTCCTGATTAACCCTCTCAGTCTGGCCATTGGATTGGGGATGGTAAGAAGAGGTAAAATCCAAGGTAATGTTGAGGGATTTGCAAAAGGCTGTCCAAAAACGGGACGTAAACTGAACATCCCTGTCCGAAAGGACATGGGAAGGAACACCATGAAGGCGGAAAATCTCTCATACATAGATGGGAACCAAGGCAGAGGCAGAAGGGAGACCAGGAAGAGGAACAAAATGAGCCATCTTGGAGAACCGATCGATTACCACCCAAATGGCTGTATTATTCTCCGACAGTGGAAGATCGGTGATAAAATCATGGCGATGTGAGACCAGGGCTCCTTAGGAATGGGCAAGGGCATGAGAAGACCAGCAGGGGCTTGTGTGGAAGATTTAGACTGAGCACAGACATGACAAGCCTTAACATAATCTTTAACATCCGAGCGGAGGTTAGGCCACCAGTAGAGACGACTGATGAGCAGGAAGGATCGGAGGAACCCAGCATGACCTGCCACCTTGGAATCATGTCCCCAATGAAGGATCTTAGCTCTTAGCTCCGTGGGAACGAAGGTCTTGCCAGGAGGAATCTTTGATTCCAGGGTGGTAGAATGGGCAACAATGCATGAGGTTGGAATGATCGGCTCAGGATCAGGGGTGGACTCCTCGTCCAAAGTGTCATATGACCTAGAGAGCGCATCAGCCCGACCGTTGCAGAAACCAGGTTTGTACGTAATCGTGAATTTAAAATGAGAAAAGAAGAGACTCCACCTGGCCTGTCTGGGGTTCAGACGTTTAGCATTCTGGAGGTATTGTAGATTCTTGTGATCAGTAAAGATCGTAATGGAGTGAGGAGAACCCTCCAAGAGATGACGCCACTCTTCCAAC
This sequence comes from Aquarana catesbeiana, assembly GCF_042186555.1. Classification (NCBI taxonomy): domain Eukaryota; kingdom Metazoa; phylum Chordata; class Amphibia; order Anura; family Ranidae; genus Aquarana; species Aquarana catesbeiana. The sequence goes on from NC_133328.1 coordinate 569,589,383, forward strand.
GCCAATTTAATTCCCGATCACCAATGCCATAATTTCTCTCCGCGTGAGAATTTTTTTTGGAGAAGAACGCACATGGTTGACGTCTCTTCTCAAAGAACTGAAGAAGCACAGCTCCCACCCCTGTCTACTTCAATAAAAAATGGGTCCTCAGGATTTGGTCTCCTCAAGAGAGGTCCAGAAACAAAGGCCTGTTTCAGATGGTGAAACGCAGAGACAGCCTCGGGAGGCCAGTCTTTGGCATTCGCACCCTTCTTGGTTAAAGCGATAATAGGCGCGGCAATGGAAGAGTAATTCCTTATGAACTGCCTATAATAATTTGTGAAGCCAAGAAAGCGCTGTGTGGCCTTAAGGTTAGCAGGAAGGGGCCAGTTGGTAATGGCCGAGACCTTTCCGGGATCCATGCAAAGACCCAAACTAGAAACAAAACATCCCAGAAACAGGACCTCAGGACATTCAAAGGAACACTTCTCCAGCTTGGCATAGAGATTATTCTCTCTAAGGCGCTGAAGTACGGTGCGGACATGGTTCCTGTGAGCAAGCAGATTTTCAGAAAAGATGAGAATGTCATCCAGATAGATGACAACAAACTGGTATAGTAGATCCCTGAAGATTTCATTGACAAAGTCTTGGAACACAGCTGGATCATTACATAAACCAAAAGGCATAACCAGGTATTCATAATGCCTGTCCCTAGTGTTAAACGCAGTCTTCCATTCGTCACCTTCCCGTATTCTAATGAGATTGTATGCACCTCTGAGATCCAACTTGGTGAAAATGGAAGCCCCCTTCAACCTGTCAAATAGCTCAGATATTAGAGGTAAGGGGTATCGGTTTTTGATAGTCACTGCATTTAACCCTCGATAGTCGATGCAGGGTCTGAGGGTACCATCCTTTTTACCAATGAAAAAGAACCCTGCTCCTGCAGGCGACGAGGATTTCCGGATGAAACCTCTCTCCAAATTCTCGGCGACATACTCAGACATGGCCTAGGTCTCTGGAATGGACAGAGGGTAGGTACAACCCCTGGGTAGAGTTGCTCCAGGGACAAGGTCAATGGCACAATCAAAAGATCTGTGGGGAGGAAGCACCTCGGCAGACTTCTTACAGAACACATCCCGGTAATCGCTGTATGCCGAGGGAAGATCAGAAGATACGGATGTGGTAGCAATGGGAAGTCTCTCCTTGGGGACCACCTTGAGAAGACAGGACGAGAAACACGAAGGGCCCCAAGCCAGGATCTGCCCAGAGACCCAGTCCACATGTGGAGAGTGGAGCTGTAGCCAAGGAAGGCCTAATACAATGGGGGTAGAGGCCTTGGGTAGAATGAGGAAGGAAATCCACTCCTGGTGGAGTATCCCTACCGACATCCTAATAGGTATCGTCTGGAAACGGATAGGGCCCCCTCGGAGCACAGTGCCATCAATTGCCGAGACTACCAGTGGTGTAGCGAGGGGAGAAAGGGTAAGCTTCATAGAAGAAGCAGTTCTCCATTCCATAAAATTGCCGGCAGCCCCGGAGTCCAGATATGCTAGGACCGATTGGGGAGAAGGGCCTACATGGAGGAACACCGGAAGAAGAAGACGAGAGGGTGATGTTTCTGGGTCCAATACTCCACCTTCTAAATGTATTAGACCCGAGCGTTTCCCGGACGAAGCGAGCAGGAGTCACGAAAATGACCCTTGCCCCCACAATAGACGTCTAGCACGTTCTTCGGGGGTTGGTCTGGTCCGGGCCAGCTGCATAGGTTCCTCAGCAGGCAGAGGATGCTCCACAGGGCGACAGGAGAAGAGTTCTGGCTGACTAGGACCTAGGGGGTGCTGGCGTCTTTTTTCTAGGGACCTCTCCTGGAAACGAATGTCAATCTGATTGCACAAGGAAATTACATCGTCCAAAACGGCGGGGATGGCTCTTCCTGCTAATCCTTCACTCAGTCAGAGAGGCCATGTAAAAAGGACCAGGACCTCATTGTTCCAGCTCAATTCAGCTGTGAGGATACGGAATTGAAGCGCATATTGTCCCACTGAACAAGATTCTTGGCAAAGGCGTAAAAGGGCACTAGGCGCTGAAGAAACCCGAGCTGGCTCCTCGAAGATATTACGAAAAAGCCTCAAGAAGTCGGACAGGCTGGAAACCACCGGGTCATTCCTCTCCCACAGGGGGGCAGCCCAAGCTAAAGCAGAGAGGAGGGAAATTATATAGGCTACCTTAGCCCAATCAGACAGAAAGTTTTGTGGCTGGAGCTCAAAATGAATGGTGCATTGGCTGAGGAAGCCCCTGCAGGCCTTGGAGTCCCCAGAAAAATGGGACGGAGCTGGCAGTGGATATGAATGTGTGGCTGCGACTGGTGCGATAGGTGCAGCTGCTGATTGTACTTGAGGCTGCAGGTTCGGGTTTCCCAAGGAGGCCTGGAGCTGCTCGAAGCGGGAAGCCAGATCCTTAAGGAATCGCATTACCTGAGTCTGATTAGATTCCTGGGCCTCGAGTCTGCGAACTATGCCCTGCAATGGATCGGCTGCAGGAAGCGACACGTCAGCCGGGTCCATGGCTGATCAAACTTTCAGGTCACCTAGAGGCTGGGTGACAGATGCACACCGTTGGGATCAGGAGTGCACCACAAGGCAGTGGTTCCTACGGCTGACTGCTGCGGATGGGAGTCCGGGTGGTAAGGAAGGCAGGGCCGCTGGGACACCAACACTGATCCCACCGGGGCTAGAGTGTAGGATTCCCTGGGGCGCGGAGTCTAAGAGCCAGCAGGTGTTCACCAGAGCCTCTAGAGTTGAGGATGGACTGGGCTGCAACTGGTTCCCGGTCGCGGCCCCCAGGGTCCCCCAGCTCACACCCACAGTAGGCAACAGAAGGATAGGGATAGTAAAGGAATAAGCCAAGGTCAGGGCCACAAGCAGACAAGGACAACAGAGTTCACGCCAAGGTTCAGGGTCACAGGCAAACAGGGATAGTCGGGGACACGCCAGAGGTCAGGGTCACGAGCAGACAGGAATAGTAGAGAACACACCAAAGTCGGTAACAGAAACAAACGTAAAGCACACGGCAGGCAGGAACAGGAAGCCAAACACACAAAGGTTGATCAGCAGGGCTGACCTGCAGTGCAGAGGTTAATATAGAGTTCTCTGATAGGAGCTGGGGTGGAGCCATGCTAGAGGAGAGTTAATAAAAGCAGTCAGGTGAGAGACAGCTGGTCTTTGGAGATGAACACATGGAAACAGGTAAGCTGACAAACAACCTCTATTGCATAACCATGACACCTGCTGTACCATGTACTTGTATGAGAAAGTATCCTGTTCTCTTTGTATGGCTTCATTTGTGTGAAATCGCTCATGTTCCTAAAAACTGACCACACTAAGCATGAGAGCACAGTGTGGTCAGTGTTCTGGCTGTGCTGGGAACTTAGACGGCTCTCCTCCAATATTTCTCAATATTTGGGACCACTTTTAGTATCAGCTATGTACACGTATGGTAAGCCCTAAGTGTGTTTATGTACTGTATATAGAGTGCCTATGCATATAAGTGTGCTTTTTTAATGTGTTTGGACAGTTTTATCAGTATTTCCATCGTTTATGTTTTCTGATTGGTGTGTCACATGACCCAAGACACTGGGCCCACCCTAGGAGTGAGAGGAACAAAGGAACCGCATGCAATTACCCTTGCTCTATATAAAGGCAACTGATTAAGATCCAACCAATATTGCCCCGGGGAAAAGAACACAGCCATCGAAACGCGTAAGCCATTTGGATCTTTGATGAGGTCCTCCCAAGCCCAGGAGCAAGCGGAGTGGACATATACATATACATGGAGTCTATCACCCTCCTGGGGAGATATACATGTGCGCCCGATTCTTCCACGGGTTTCTATCACCACAGCTCCTGGGACAAACACTCATAGCAGCCCTCAGTTTGCAGTACTGCATATTTTGAACTTTAGTCGATATGTACAGTGGTGACGGAAAGTATTCAGACCCCCTTAAATTTTTCACTCTTTGTTATATTGCAGCCATTTGCTAAAATCATTTAAGTTCATTTTTTTTCCTCATTAATGTGCACACAGCACCCCATATTGACAGAAAAACACAGAACTGTTGACATTTTTGCAGATTTATTAAAAAAGAAAAAACTGAAATATCACATGGTCCTAAGTATTCAGACCCTTTGCTCAGTATTTAGTAGAAGCACCCTTTTGATCTAATACAGCCATGAGTCTTTTTGGGAAAGATGCAACAAGTTTTGGGGATTTGGGGATTCTCTGCCATTTCTCCTTGCAGATCCTCTCCAGTTCTGTCAGGTTGGATGGTAAACGTTGGTGGACAGCCATTTTTAGGTCTCTCCAGAGATGCTCAATTGGATTTAAGTCAGGGCTCTGGCTGAGCCATTCAATAACAGTCACAGAGTTGTTGTGAAGCCACTCCTTCCTTATTTTAGCTGTGTGCTTAGGGTCATTGTCTTGTTAGAAGGTAAACCTTCGGCCCAGTCTGAGGTCCTGAGAACTCTGGAGAAGGTTTTCATCCAGGATATCCCTGTACTTGGCCACATTCATCTTTCCCTTGATTACAACCAGTCGTCCTGTCCCTGCAGCTGAAAAACACCCCCACAGCATGATCCTGCCACCACCATGCTTCACTGTTGGGACTGTATTGGACAGGTGATGAGCAGTGCCTGGTTTTCTCCACACATACCGCTTAGAATTAAGGCCAAAAAGTTCTATCTTGGTCTCAACAGACCAGAGAATCTTATTTCTCACCATCTTGGAGTCCTTCAGGTGTTTTTTAGCAAACTCCATGCAGGCTTTCATGTGTCTTGCACTGAGTAGAGGCTTCCGTCGGGCCACTCTGCCATAAAGCCCCGACTGGTGGAGGGCTGCAGTGATTTTTGACTTTCTACAACTTTCTCCCATCTCCCGACTGCATCTCTGGAGCTCAGCCACAGTGATTTTTGGGTTCTTCTTTACCTCTCTCACCAAGGCTCTTCTCCCCTGATAGCTCAGTTTGGCCGGACGGCAAGCTCTAGGAAGGGTTCTGGTCATCCCAAACGTCTTCCATTTAAGGATTGTGGAGGCCACTGTGCTCTTAGGAACCTTAAGTGCAGCAGAAACTTGGCCAGATCTGTGCATTGCCACAGTTCTGTCTCTGAGCTCTTCAGGGAGTTCCTTTGACCTCATGATTCTCATTTGCTCTGACATGCACTGTGAACTGTAAGGTCTTATATAGACAGGTGTGTGGCTTTCCTAATCAAGTCCAATCAGTATAATCAAACACAGCTGGACTCAAATGAAGGTGTAGAACCATCACAAGGATGATCAGAAGAAATGGACAGCACCTGAGTTAAATATATGAGTGTCACAGCAAAGGATCTGAATACCGAGGACCATGTGATATTTCAGTTTTTCTTTTTTAATAAATCTGCAAAAATGTCAACAAATCTGTGTTTTTATGTCAATATGGGGTGCTGTGTGTGCATTAATGAGGAAAAAAATGAACTTAAATGATTTTAGCAAATGGCTGCATTATAACAAAGAGTGAACAAATTAAAGGGGGTCTGAATACTTTCCGTCCCCACTGTAAGTATTTTGGGACTGGATATCCTCTTTCCTTCCACCCTCATTCCCTTCTGGTTGTTTGGGGTAACTATTATGCCGCGTACACTCTGATTTTCCAACAGGAAATGTTGGATGTGAGCTTGTTGTCGGAAAGTCCGACTGTGTGTATGCTCCATCGAACATTTGCTGTCGGACTTTCCGACAACAAATGTTTGATAGCAGGTTCTCAAATTTTCCGCCAACAAAACTTTGTCGGAAAGTCCGATCATGTGTAAACAAGTCCGCGCACAAAAGTCCAGGCATGCTCTGAAGCAGAAGCAGTCGGTCTTGTAAACTAGCGTTCGTAATGGAGAATTAACATTCGTGACGTGGCAGATTAGGAAATCTCCAAATGCAGCGCACATTCTCTTCTTCTTTAATGGGATAATAATGAAGCTGCTTTACTGGTGATACTGATGGAGTTATTGCAAACAAATTTTCAAAGGCTTTTTTTTTTAACTGATATGATAAGAAGAATAATAATAGCGCAAAATAAACACTCACACTCACCAAACTTCTAATAACACGAAAATTAGCAGAAGGAGCCCAAAGGGTGGCGCTAAAGAGCTGAAAAACCACATAGTATGTCTAGTAGGTCACTACGGTCGTAATTGTTGGCCAACATTTGTGTGACCGTGTGTATGCAAGACAAGTTGGAGCCAACAACCTTCGAACAAAATTCCACGGTTTTGTTGTCAGAAAGTCCGATCGTGTGTATGGAGCATTAGACTATATTGGTATTTATATGTCTTTTGCAGATATGTTGTGCATCTGCTCCTGGGGAAGTGGAGCAAATCCACAAAATGTGTTAAGCTTTATTGGAGGCATCCATGTCCCTATTATACGGTTATTTTCCATTTAGACCATTATGTAACGTTTTAATATTTTAACTGACCTCATGACACGGAGTATACCTGGCTTACATGATTGGCTACTGCATTGTGCTACGTTGTTATCTATGTATATAAAAATAAATTGTCAATATGTCATTGGTGTGTATATACAGTATCTCACAAAAGTAAGTACACCCCTCACATTTTTGTAAATATTTTATTATATCTTTTCATGTGACAACACTGAATAAATTACACTTATAACAGTGTAAATTTGCTGTCCCCTTAAAATAACTCAACACGCAGCCATTAATGTCTAAACCGCTGGTAACAAAAGTGAGTAAACCCCTAAGTGAAAATGTCCAAATTGGGCCCAATTAGCCATTTTCCCTCCCCGGTGTCATGTGCCTCGTTAATGTTACAAGGTCTCAGGTGTGAATGGAGAGCAGGTTAGAGTGTTATCGCTCTCACTCTCTCACACTGGTCACTGGAAGTTCAATATGGCAACTCATGGCAAAGAACTCTGAGGATCTGAAAAAAGAATTGTTGCTCTACATAAAGATGGCCTAGGCTATAAGAAGATTGCCAAGACCCTGAAACTGAGCTGCAGCACGGTGGCCAAGACCATACAGCGGTTTAACAGTCCAGGTTGCACTCAGAACAGACCTCGCCATGGTCCACCAAAGTAGTTGAGTGCACGTCAGAATACAATAGCGCAGTGGGGAAGATTCCCCCATCCACCTCAAATGTGTAGATGGGGTAATTGGTTCAAAAACCGAACCATGTCTGGTCAGCTTTAACCTCCCTATAAACCTTGACCCAACTCCAATGCTTCCTAATGTAAACATTATCTCTTATTCACATACTCATCTCTCCTGGGATATTCTGCACTGAAGATGAACCCTACCTGCACCCAAAAGGCACCAATGGGGTTGATCTACTAAAACTGGAGAGTGCAAAATCTGGTGCAGCTGCACATATAAACCAATCAGCTTCCAGTTTATTTTGGCAAAGCTTAACTGAACAAACAGAAGTTAGAAGCTGATTGGCTACCATACACAGCTGCACCAGACTTTGCACTCTCCAGTTTTAGTAAATCAACCCCATTGTGTACCAGAATGTACTGTTTTATTAAAGCGTTAGTAAAATCTATATTAAAAAAAAAAAAGTTCCACTCTGTAAGGCAACATCATAATGTGCTAGTATGCATCACATGAAAGACTTACCTTAATTTGAAAGCCCTTCAGTGGCGTGCTGTTACCACTGCAGAGGCTTCTATCTTCACCCGGTCTTCGCAGACTCTGGCCTTCTGACTGGCAGAGACACAAAAACATCACTACCACGCATGCACATGAGAGTCTCAGCCATGGCACCCAGCTCTAAAGGAACAGCACAGGTAGGCCATTCCTTCAGAGCGCATGCCCCGTTGGCGTCATCGGCTGCTGCTGGCTAGAATATCTCCTAAATGGTGCATGTTATGAGATATTCATTTATCTACAGTTACATTTTTTTATAAGCTTACCTGTATGTAATTTTTAAAAAAAAAACTGAGTTTACTACAACTTTAGGAGCTCATTTACACATGCGTCGTTCTGTGAAGAGAGATCTGTGGTGGATGACTTTTCACGGAGCAGTACAGGTATGGCTGACAGGCATTCAGGAAGCAATGCTGCCACCCCTTGAATGCCTGTCTTTTTTCTTTTTTTTTTAATGGCCAAATCTGCTGTTTGGATGGGAATACCGCACCACAACCAAGAGCTTTTTTTGGCTCGCAGTTGTAGCGCATTTACTTGAATAGGTTGCGTTCAGTGGTGTTTCTGCACGCCAAACATGACAGGGGGATAGCTTTTGCTTTGCATTGCTGCCATGTCATATGTATACCCCTGTCCAAGTGTTTAAAGTGGGGAGGATAATAATATATCCCAACCATCTATTTTTGCCATTCCACAAATGTAAACTAAGCCTAATGTCGCGTACACACGACCGGACTTTCCGGCAGAAAAGGTCCAGTGGAATCATTCCATCGAATATTCCGATTGTGTGTGGGCTTCATCGGACTTTTTCTTTTGAAAATTCTGACAGACCTAGAAATAGAACATGTTTTAAATCTTTCCGACGGAATCAATTCCTATCTGGAAAACCGTTCGTCTGTATGCTATTCCGACGGACCAAAAACGATGCAAGGGCAGCTATTGGCTACTGGCTATTTAACTTCCTTTTTCTAGTCCTGTCGTACGTCATCGCGTTCTAAACGATCGGACTTTGGTGTGATTGTGTGTAGGCAAGTCCGTTTCAGCTGAACTCCGTCGGAACTCCGTCAAAAAAAACGTCAGAGTTTATTCTGACGGAAAAAAACGGCCGTGTGTACAGGGCATAAGTGGAAATTTGTAAGAAAGAGAAACTGCAGCGAACTATAAAGTATAATAATAAAAAAAAACATGAAAAACAAGTGAAATAAAGTTATTGATTAACTGTCTTCCCTTTAGGAATTCATCAGTGAATGTTATTATTTGAGAGCATGCCATTATCAAGGAAACCTGCTGCTTCCACAGCCAATAAATCTTTTTTAACCCAACGAACCAACTTATCAGACAGACACGGACTTATACAAATCTCCAATATCAATATTAGGTTTTAAAACTCAAGCAGATGGAACTGAATTTTTGTTCCTCTTGTTCCTAAGAATACTAGTATTTTTCCTATTATGCAAGTGCTGAACTAGTGTAGGACCTGATATCTATACAGAGCAAGATGATATATTGATACTAAAGTATATTATTCCTTGTGTGCCTATTTTGTTAGCTTAAAGTGGAGAGTAAACTCCCATGTATGATTTTTACCTATAGGTAAGCCTATAATGAGGCTTACCTATAGGTACAATACATTTCTCCTAAATGTGCACCGTTTAGGAGATATTTACTTTAGATGCAGCCAGTGATGTCACCAGTGCATGCGCTCTGAAGGAACAGCAAACCCGTGCCGTTCCTTCAGAGCTGTGCTGTAAACAGCGGCTCCCGTGCGCTGCTGGAGGGCTTTGTTTTCAGGTAAGTCTGTCATAATATGCTAGCATGCGATCTATACTAGCACAATATGAATAATTATTTTTTTTTATATGGTTTACTACTGCTTTAAATCTGTACATCTTAAAGTGAAACTATAGTTATGCTGTTGTTCACTGTGAGCCTGCAGGCTTTTTTTTATTGCAGAAGAGACATCCAATGTCCCCCAGCATGTAAATTGAGCTGCGTATTCACAGCTCAGTGACCAGCCCAATCTCTTTACGCTGGAATAATGGACTCCTGCGCATGCACTGGAATGAGTCACCCCACGCCGGCCAATGAGGATGGCTGAAAACTGGCACACAGAAGAAGATGCTGGCACCGGTGAGAGGTGGAGACCATTGGAAGAAAGGTTAGTGTAGATCCCTTTGGTTCCCCTTTAATTTACCATTGCTGTTTTGGCCTATTCTTTTCCTTGTTTGATTCTATTCATGCGTGAATTCAGACTGTGATAGACTATAGTATACAGAAAGAAAGATTAGTGGGACAACACTTATCTATCCTCATACTGCTTTAGAGATAAGCGTTTTTCAGTGAATATGCTTTATTAAGTTAAAACATCTATCTATCTATCTATCTATCTATCTATCTATCTATCTATCTATCTATCGACTTTAAAGTGATTTTTAACCATTCATTTTTTTTATTTTAAATAACAAACATGTCATACTTACAATGGATTTGTACAGAGCAACCCTGATCCTAATCTTCTGGGGTCCCCCGCTGGCACTCCTGGCTCAAGTACCCCCCTAACAAGCTGCTTGCTAGGGGGGGTACTCATGCAGGATTTTGCCCCACCCCCCACTCTTTCGTCATACAGTGCCTTGAAAAAGTATTCACACCCCTTGAAATTTTCCACATTTCGGCATGTTACAACCAAAAACGTAAATATATTTTATTGGGATTTTATATGATAGACCAACACAAAGTGGAACATCACTGTGAAGTGGAAGGAAAAAGATAAATGGTTTTCAATTTTTTTTTTACAAATAAATATGTGAAAAGTGTGGTGTGCATTTGTATTCAGTCAATACTTTGTAGAACCACCGTTCACTGCAATTACAGCTGCAAGTCTTTTTTGGGGATGTCTCTACCAGCTTTACGCATCTGGAAAAAGTGAAAATTTTGCCCATTCTTCTTTGCAAAATAACTCAAGCTCTGTCAGATTGGATGGAGAGCGTCTATGAACAGCAATTTTCAAGCCTTACCACAGATTCTCAATTGGATTTAGGTCTGGACTTTGACTGGGCCATTCTAACACATGAATATGCTTTGATCTAAACCATTCCATTGTAGCTCTGGCTGCATATTTAGGGTCGTTGTCCTGCTGGAAGGTGAACCTCCGCCCCAGTTTCAAGCCTTTTGCAGACTCTAATGCCGCGTACACACGGTCGGACTTTTTGTCTACAAAAGTCCGACAGCCTGTCCGACAGACTTCCGGCGGACTTTCGGCGGACTTGCAGCAGACTTTCTAACGAACGGACTTGCCTACACACGACCACACAAAAGTCCGACGGATTCGTACGTGATGACGTACACCGGACTAAAATAAGGAAGTTCATAGCCAGTAGCCAATAGCTGCCCTAGCATGGGTTTTTGTCCGTTGGACTAGCACACAGACGAGCGGATTTCGGGGTCCGTCGTAGTTACGACGTAAAGATTTGAAGCATGTTTCAAATCTAAAGTCCGTCGGATTTGAGGCTGAAAAAGTCTGCTGAAAGTCCGGAGAAGCCCACACACGATCGGATTACCAGCCAGCTTTAGTCCGTCGGCGTCCGTTGGACTTTTGTAGACGAAAAGTCCGACCGTGTGTACGCGGCATAAGAGGTCTTCTTCTAAGATTGCTCTGCTATTTGGCTCCATTCATCTTCCAATCAACTCTGACCAGCTTCCCTGTCCCTGTTGAAGAAAAGCATCACCACAGCGTGATGCTGCCAACACCATGTTTCACGGTGGGGATGGTGTGTTCAGGGTGATGTGCAGTGTTAGTTTTCTGCCACACATAGCGTTTTGCTTTTAGGCCAAAAAGTTTACTTTTGGCCTCATCTAATAAGAGCACATTCTTGTACCATACTCTTTCCATTTTTGGATCATGGATTGAATAGTGCTCCATGAGATGTTCAAAGCTTGGGCAATTTTTTGCTAACCTAACCCTGCTTTAAACTTCTCCACAACTTTATCCCTGATCTTTCTGGTGTGTTCCTTGGCCTTTATGATGCTGTTTGCTCACTACGGTTGTCTAAAAAACCTCTGAGGGCTTCACAGAACAGCTGTATTTATACTGAGATTAAAGCAGAGTTCCACCCACATCTTCCACTCCTCACCAAGCAGCACTAATGTGCATCCTTAAAATGAATTGGCAATTTTTTTTTTCTGTTCACTTACCTGATTTGTGCATATATCTAATTTCACTTGCTCCTTTAGTGGATGCAGTGCCATATATCATTTCCGGTTTTGCATTGGCTCTTGTGACATGTGTGTCATCAATCCCAGGAGGCAATTGGCATTGCTGGCTCGTACCAGAAACCCGACCTACAAGCTATTGTACTTGTTTGCTCCATACTGCGCATCCACGAGATTGGCAGGTGCATGCTGGGTAGCCAGCATGCACAGAATCCAGGAAGAAGCACACTGCGGCTGCGCTGTGCAGGAACTTCACAAAGTAAGAAAACGATGCTGCACAAATAGTTCACATCATACCTTTGTTACATTGCATGAGGCATGAGTATTTTTTTACACAATTACACAAAGGTGGACTCTCGTTACTAATTAGTTGACTTCTGAAGGAAATTGGTTCCACTAGATTTTAGTTAGGGGTATCAGAGTAAAGGCAGCTGAATACAAATGTACGGCACACTTTTCTTATGTATATTTGTAAAAAATGTTGAAAACCATTTATCATTTTCCTTCAACTTCACAATTATGTGCCACTTTGTGTTGGTCTATCACATAAAATCCCAATAAAATATATTTACGTTTTTGGTTGTAACATGACAAAATGTGGAAAATGTCAAGGAGTATGAATACTTTTTCCAAGGCACTGTAGGCTTTGATTGACAGCAGCAGGAGCCAATGGCTCCCACTGCTATATCAAAGAATGCATTAAGGTAAAAATCCTTTAGGCTCTAGAACTACTTTAACCACTTGCCCACTGGGCATTAAACCCCCTTCCTAACCAGACCAATTTTCAGCATTCGGTGCTCTCACACTTTAAATGACAATTACTCAGTCATGCAACACTGTATCCATATAAAATTGTTGTCCTTTTTTTCACACAAATAGAGCTTTCTTTTGGTGGTATTTGATCACCACTGGGTTTTTATTTTTGTGCTATAAATGAAAAAAGACCGAAAATTTTGTAAAAAAAAATGCATTTTTCTTTGTTTTGGTTAAAATTTTTTGCAAATTGGTCATTTTTTTCATAAATTTTAGCCAAAATTTATACTGTTACATATCTTTGGTAAAAAACTAACCACAATAAGTGTATATTATTTGATCTTTGGGAAAGTTATAGATTCTACAAGCTATGGTGGTAATCATTAAAAATTGATCACACCTGATGTACTGACGGCCTATCTCATTTCTTGAGACACTAACAAGCCAGGAAAGTACAAATAACCCCCAAATTACCCCTTTTTGGAAAGTACACATCCCAAAGGTATTTAGTATAAGGCATGGTGAGTTTTTTGAAGTTGTAATTTTTCCCACAATTCTTTGCAAAATGAAGATTTTTTTTAAATTTTTTCACAAAATTGGCATAATAACAAGTTATTTCTCACACACAGCATATGCATACCACAAATTACACCCTAAAATACATTCTACTACTCCTCCTGAGTATGGTGATACCACGTGTGAGACTTTTACACAGCCTGGCCACATAGAGAGGACCAACATGCAGGGAGCACCATTAGGTGTTCTAGGGACATAAATTACACATTTAATTTCTTGACTACCGAAAAATGACCCCATTTTGTAAAGCAAATACCCCAACGTATAATCTATGAGGCATAATGAGTCTTTTGAACATGTCATTTTTTTTCCACAAGTTTTTGGAAAATGTTGAAAGAAAATTAAAACTTTTTTTTTAACACAAAGTTGTCCAATTATAAGATATTTTTACACATACCATGTACATAGCAAAAATTACACCACATAATATATTCTGCTACTCCTCCTGAGTATGGCGATACCACATGTGTGTGACGTTTACGCCTGGTCACATACCTAAACCCATTGATTTAGCTGGTTTCCCATAACAGTTATGTTTATGGTATGCCTTGAATGATAATTGTTATGCCCCGTACACACGGTCGGACATTGATCGGACATTCCAACAACAAAATCCATGGATTTTTTCCGAGGGATGTTGGCTCAAACTTGTCTTGCATACACACGGTCGCACAAAGTTGTCGGAATTTCCGATCGTTCTAAGCCCGGTGACGTAAAGCACGTACGTCGGGACTATAAACGGGGCAGTAGCCAATGGCTTTCGTCTCTTAATTTATTCTGAGCATGCGTGGCACTTTGTCCGTCGGATTTGTGTACACACAATCGGAATTTCCGACAACGGATTTTGTTGTCGGAGAATTTTATAGCAAGCTCTCAAACTTTGTGTGTCGAAAAATCCGATGGAAAAAGTCCAATGGAGCCCACACACGGTCGGAATTTCCGACAACACGCTCCGATCGCACATTTTCCATCGGAAAATCCGACCGTGTGTACGGGGCATTACAGTTGCTTGTGCTCTCAACTGAACTGTCAAGCCATCAAATGGTTGGTGTCATAACTGATCAAATGAGTAGCACTATGGCAACCGCTTTTCAAACAGAGGATGCAATGACATCTTTCTTGACTGTACAGCATAGGAGGGTTTAGTTCCACTTTTAATCAATGATTTAATTGATCATTCCTGACAGTATTAATTATTTACCTAACTTCAGAAAGCAGCAACATGTTAGTATTATGCATATAAAATTATCCTCTTTGTCTTTTTTTTTTCTCTAGCTATTGCTTTCATACCAGTATAACCCTTACATGATTTATAATCTGACAGTTTTCAAGGAATAGTGAATAGCTGTGTTTTTTCCAAGGGCTTATTGTCCGCCCACACATTTGATTTGATTTGATTCACGTAATAGCTTACAATATCTAATTTTGTTATCTGAAACGGTGTTAGCAAAATGTAACCTTTCTGCTTTTTTTTTTTAACACATCTATAAAAATATATACAGTGCCCATCCAATAATAAAATGCATGCTGGGCGCACCTGTGTCCTCACTTTCATCTTAAATGTCATAGCTATGAAAGGTATGAGTGTCAAATCTGTTAGCAGGCAACCAATTGCAGAATCTCAGAAATTGAAGTCATCGGATCCTGCATTGTTCACTTTCCTCCCTTTATTGTCTAATGCCTTTTTCTGCTGTCCCTGCCTGTCTCCCAAATGCCTATTATCCCTGACAACAGCATCAAAGTAATTACATTGGAAGCAAGCAATATTTCTGTGTAAGTAGTAATAGACTCATTCTGGTGGTGGGATGAACGAAAGAACTATGAAAATGTGATTTTTGCGAGGAACATCCTTAAACTATTACAGTGTATTTTTCACTTTTTAAAAAATTCTTCTTTCAAAAAGATCTATAAAATATCATTTAAAGCTAAATCAGTTTATAACCACTTCAATACTGGGCACTTTCACCCCCGTCCTGCCCAGGGCAATTTTCAGCTTTCAGTGCGGTGACACTTTGAATGACAATTGCCGGGTCATGCAACACTGTACCCAAATGAAATTTTTTATCATTTTTTTGAGACAGATAGAGCTTTCTTTTGATGGCATTTAATCACCACTGGGTTTTTTTATTTTTTGCTAATAAAATGAAAAAAAAGTCCAAAAATTTTAAAAGGGATTTTTTTTTTCTTAGTTTGACCCCTTTCACACTGAGGCGCTTTGCAGGCGCTATAGTGTTAAAAATAGCGCCTGCAAAGCGCCCTGAAACAGCGGCTCCATTCACTCCAGTGTGAAAGCCCCAAGTGCTTTCACACTGGAGCGGTGCGCTGGCAGGGCATCAGAAAATGTCCTGCCAGCAGCTTCTTTGGAGCGCATTAGGAGCGGTGAACTCACCACTCCTAAAGCGCCCCTGCCCATTGAAAACAATGGGGCAGCGCTGCTATACCGCCAGCAAAGCGCCGCTGCAGCTGTGTTTTGCGGGCAGGTTTAACCCCTTTTCGGCCGCTAGCGGGGGTTAAAACTGCCCCGCTAGATGCTGAATAGCGTCTCTAAAACTATGGTATAGCGGCGCTAAAAATAGCGCCGCTTTACCACTGATGCCCGGGGCGCCTCAGTGTGAAAGGGGTCTTTCTGTTAGAAAATTTAGTAAATAAGTAATTTTCTCCTTCACTGATGTGTAGTGATGAGGATGCACTGATGGGCACTGATGAGACGGCACTGATAGGTGGCGCTAATTGGCACTGATAGGCAGTACTGATTGGGGGCACTGATGGGCACTAATTGCCAGCACTGATTTTTCGTCATGCACATGTCTAGTCATCTGCTCTTTAACGGGATTGGGGATGTGTCCTGGGGCAAGCGCAGCGAGAGTGGGACAACATCATATGACGTTGTCCCAGAGCAAGAGAGCATCTTCACCCACCGTCATTTTCCTATACAGCGGGGCGGGAGTTGGGTAAATAAGAATAGAATGAATAAGAATACCTAAAGATGAACTCTAAGCAGATATACACAAGCAGACATAGATCAGTGAGTTTGGGGTGGAGGAACTTGACTTGCCTGCACAGAGTCTTGACAGCAACCCGATAGAACACCTTTGGCATGAATTCGAGCGCAGACTGCGAGCCAGGCCTTCTCGTCCACATCAGTGCCTGACTTCCCAAATGCGCTTCTGGAAGAATGGTCAAACATTCCCATAGACACACTCCTAAACCTTGTGGACAGACTTTCTAGAAGAGTTGAAGCTGTTATAGCTGCAAAGGGTGGGCCAACTTAATATTGAACCCAACGGACTAAGACTGGGATGCCATTAAAGTTCATGCGCGTGTAAAAGCAGGTGTCTCAAACCTCTTTGTAATATAGTGTATAAAGGGTACTTTCTCTGGTGTTACAATTAGCTTGTTATTTCACAGATCTCCTTTAACTGGGTGCTGATTACTCTGCAACACCATGGACAGAAACACCCCAGTGAAGAAACCTCTCTCTGGTCTGGTTTCCATAAAACAAAGACCTAAATAACCTGGCCACATCATATTTTCCACTCTTCTAGACTTACCATTCTTCATTATAGAGCTCCCCAGGCTCCATGCAGTTGATGCTTGGTCCCTCCTGTGTTTCCCTCTCATCCTCATACTGCCCAGACAACCTAGCTGTATTGTCCAACAGGGGTTTCTGAAATGCAAAACTGGCTTAACAGAATTATAATCCTTTGGCAGATAAAACATTACCCATATATGTAATTTATCTGTATATTTTTCTGCTTGCCTGATGATCAGCTTTTAAGTGAGGAGTAAAAATATAAGGCATATTATATTTTTATTTGAATTGGTCAACATGTCTTAATTGGGAATAGAGACATGTGTGGCTCTCTGAATCCATATTTTGATTACTGGGCCTAATTATGCATGATGAGCAGCAAAGCATCCCTCAAAATTATTATTGACCATTTTAACCGCTTAAGGACCGCCCTACGTACATATACTGTGGCAGGGTGCCACTTAATACCTGTACATGATTGTTTTCTTCGACTCTGGGATTGGACACAGCTGGAAACCCAGCAATCGTTCAGAGAGGGGCAGAACAGCGGCCTGCCTATGTAAACAAGGCAGATCGCCATTCTGCTAATAAGAAAGACAGATCTTGTGTTTCTGTTAAGCAGGAACACGGATCTTTGTCTTTCTTCAGTTAAACCATCCCCCACACAGGGAACACATTTAACCCTTTGATTGCCCCTGCTGTTAACCCCTTCCCTGCCAGTGTCATTAGTGCAGTGACAGTGCATTTTTTTTTAGCATTGATCACTGTATTGATGTCACTAGTCCCCAAAAAGTGTCAGTGTCAGATTTGTCTGCTGCAATGTTATAGTCCCGCTAAAAATCGATGATCGCCGCCATTACTAGTATAAAGTCCATAAATCTATCCCATAGTTTGTAGATGCTATAACTTTTGTGCAAACTAATCAATATACGCTTATTGGAATTTTTTTTAAACAAAATTATGTAGCAGAATTCATATTGGCCTAAGTTGATGTTTTATAAATTCGATTTTTTACATTTCTTTATTGGATGTGTTATAGCAGAAAGTAAAAATATTGATGTGTTTCCTTTTTTTTCTGCGTCCCGGTTGGAGAGATGTAAAGGGGAAAATATCCACAATATGGATACAGACTTCAGAAAAATCACGACTAAGGCTTTACAACTTTCAGGCCCTATCCAAAACAGGCTTTACCCACTTACTGCCCGTATAACTTACTCATAATGCGGCAAGGTGGCACTGCTGTGCCAGATCACTTACCTAGTACATGATCCAAAACATCCGGGTCTGGGGCACGCTCCTGCTGTGATTATACACACCCGCCGATCATCCATCAGTGACAGAATGGGGATCTGCATCTGTAAACAAGGCAGATCGCCGTTCTGTCAGCAAATCGTTTTGTTTTTTTTTCACCAGAACCAGCGCTGACACCGTGCCGGTCCTGAGGAGCTGCGGGCAGGAGTTTTTAGGCGAGGCAGCGGCTTCGGCCTAGTCCGCGAGGCCGGACACCGCAGACTAAGACAAAGCTGCGGCCTCGCCTACCATCTCCTGCCCGCAGCTCCTCAGGACCGGCGCGGTGTCCATAAAAAAAAAAAAAAAACTCGATTCGAATCATGAATCAAGTTTTTTTTCAAAAAATTGCAGATTTTTTTCGCCCAGCTTTAATAGATATGAAGGGAGGTAAATCTTCCGAAGCTGAAGTGGTTAATTTATTACAATTCATTCATTATGTAAACATTTAAAGTAGGAAGCATGAGATGTGGATATTTTATTCAATGAAATTCAAGTAAGGGAGTAAGGGATATTTATAACCCCTGTTAGTTTTCTTTTTCACTATCTGTGTCCCATAAAAGATTTCCCTTCACTTCCTGTCCCGTAGCCAAAACAGGAAGTGAGAAGAAATCCCTCCAAATTATGGGAATCCCAGGGTGTCCTATATTACCTTTTTGATGTCAGCCCAAAATTTGAGATTGTTTTGTACTTTCATTTTCAATGATAACGGTAAATAGAACAAAAATGACAGGTGCTCTAAAAAGTTTTGTCGTAAGTTAAACTTTAAGCAGCCCTAATGTACATGATTTACATCATTACACTGACTATGAAAACCAGCATGTGAGAGCAAATCCAGAATATCATTTAAATGACATGCAATAAACATTTCCTATCAGGCTATTCTCTTCTGCCAATTAAAACTAAAGAAAATGTTCAACAAGCCTATTTGACACTACTTCAATAAATGTAAAGGGTAATATATTCTCCTTGTACCCTATACTTTTACTACAATAACTGGTCTAATCACCGGGGGTATCATATTCTTTGTAATCTTACCACCTGACCTTTTAATCAGATATTGATACTTTATAAGCTTCTGTAGCACTACCCCCACAGGAGCCGCTTGAGTATATTTGGTTCTGTTCTCTGCCTTTCAACCCCAAGAACAGCCCCTCTGGCACACCTAGTAAACAGTGTAAATGCAAGCACGGGAGTAAAGAGACGCAAACTGCGGTGAACAAGAAAGTCTGTTTACTGGGAAACTTTTACCATCAACAAACAGTACAGGCTAATCCAGTACTGTAGTCAGAAAACAGACTCTGATTTATAACAGTATAGTACAAACTACGTGTGGATTTCAAATAGCACAGTTAAAACAACTTAAATACCGTATTGATCTATGTATAACACGCACCTTAATTTTATGAGGGAAGTTTCAGGAAGAAAACTTTAACTTTAATTAATCAAATGCAGTCTCACCAGTGTCCATCAATGCAGCCTCACCAGTGCCCATCAATGCAGCCTCACCAGTGCCCATCAATGCAGCTTGATCAGTGCCCATCAATGCAGGCTCACTAGTGCCCATCAATGCAGCCTCACCAGTGCCCATCAATGCAGCCTCACCAGTGCCCATCAATGCAGCCTCACTGTCACCAATGCCCATCAATGAAGCCTCATCAGTGCCCATCAATGCAGCCTCACCAGTGCCCATCGATGCAGCCTCACCAGTGTTTATCGATGCAGCCTCACCAGTGTCCATGAAAGCAGCCTGATCGGTGCCCATCAGTGCGGGTATTAGAGAGATGAGATAGTGTCCCATGATGCTTTGTTCCTCCTGTGCTGAAGTCCCATTGGATCCCTCCTCCTGCCAATGAGTAAGTAGGGGAGGTAGCAGAGTGATCTGCTTTGTCTGTGAGTGTCTCTCTCTCACTGCACAGTGAGAGAAGCAGAAGGAGGGGGGGAATCCCCTGCAGCTGCCGACAGGCTGTGTGTGTGCCTGCCAGCCTGCCTTTGTATGCATCGGTACGGCATGTGGGAGGTGTGGGACACGGGCAGGCTGAGCGGCACCTGCTACACACTCCCACACCAACAAACTTTGGTCCTCCAAAGGCGGCAAAATCTTTAACCTGATACATGCTTTCAAGGTATACGCGAGAAACAGGTTAATGCACACGAGACAGCAAATAATTAACATTTACATGAACCAGAGCTCAGATTTAAACAGCTCATTTCATAACACAGAGTTAACAGAGGAACCTCCCACCAATTGTCATAAGAGAGGATGGTTGTCCTGTCTAAAGGACAACTTTATTGGGATGGCCCAGCTAGATGTGCCAGGGGGTGAGTTAGGGTCGCTCTCCACCAAATCTGCGGTGGAAAGATCAAGCAGATCAAGAGTTCTGTAGTTGGTGAGAATGACTTCAAGCATCAGTGGTGCCTCCCGTCCAAATATCAGCTGATAAGGAGAGTAGCTGGTGGCTTCATTTGCGTTACTGTTGTAAGCATGTACAATGGCCGCTATATGCTTGCTCCAGTGTTGCTTTTTTTCTGAAGTGAGAATCCCAAGCATATGCAGGAGAGTTCAGTTGAATCTCTCCGGCTAAGGATCCCCTTGAGAGTGGTATGGAGTGGTTCTGGACCTTTTGATGCCCAACAGGTCAAAGAGTCTCTTGATGAAGTTACTCTCAAAGTCACTCCCTTGATCAGAGTGGATGCGTTGAGGCAGACATAGCGTACAAAGAACTTCTCCACCAAGATCTTGGCCACAGTGGATGCTTGTTGGTCTTTTGTGCGAAATGCCTGGGCATATCTAGTGAAGTGGTCAGTTACTACCAGGATGTTTTCCTTTCCACTCAGATCAGGCTCCAAGCACAGAAAGTCAATGCACAGCAGCTCCATGGGTCCTTGGCTCCGAAGATGGCCCATTGGGGCAGCTCGGTGAGGCAGAGTCTCTGTATGCATCGAATGCAGGAGTGGCAGTAACCCTTGACTTTAGCCCGCATGCAGGGCCAGTAGAACCAGTCCCTCACCAGGTTGAAAGTCCTCTCAGGCCCTAGGTGGCCATGATTGTCATATAGGGCAGTTAACGCCGACTCCCTATGATTCTTGGGTAGAAATAACTGCCATTTCTCTTTAGGATCATCAGAGTAGACCACTCCGTTGTGCAGCTGCAACCGATCCCACTCTCTGTGCAGCAGACGGGCTTCTTTCTGGATGTCAGTAAGAAGCAAACCAGAGCGCTGGCTCTCCAAAGCCTTCAATACTAAGCTACAAAGAGGGTCTTTCATCTGGTACCTTCTTAAGTCTTTCTTGGAGAGCTTGGGCAGCCCTTCATCCCTGACCTGGATAATTTTACAATAACCTCTGGGGATGCCAGCAGCTGAGACCCCAACTTCTTCGGCTCTAGAGCCACCTACAGCTTTGATATTCTGCGCCCTGACATAGAGCTCGTACACCTTCAGGTGTCAGCTGAGTCCATTCTTCCGGTGAGTCTCTGGAACTGTGGGGCCTTCTTGACAAAGCATCCGCATCTCTGTTCCCAACCCCTGGACGTTACTTCAGACTAAAAGTGAACTCCGATAGAGCAGCCAACCACCTGTGACCAGTGGCGTCCAACTTGGCAGTAGTGAGGATGTATGTGAGGGGATTATTGTCTGTCTTGATCATGAAGTCTGTCCTGTACAGATAATCTCTCATCTTATCTACTACTTCCTACTTCAAAGCCAGAAACTCGAGTTTGTGCATGGGATAGTTCTTGCGGGTGCCAAGCTCTGGCTCACATAGGCAACAGGCAGCAGGTGCCCTTCATGCTCTTGATATAGCACCCCAGCTAACGCATCTTGACTGACATCGATGTGTAGTTTGTATGGCTTGGTTAGATCTGCATAGGCCAGGACTGGAGCAGTTGTTAGGCTTCTCTTCAGCTGCCTAAAAGCCTCCTCACACTGGGCAGTCCACTGTTCCTGAATGAACTCTCGAGGACTTGCGATTATCTGCTATATCCACTAGCAATAATCACTGCTTCTCCCGCTCTGGCTGCAGGAAAAAAATTCCACCTTCAATGCCTGCCTTAATGTGATGAGCACCCT
This sequence comes from Aquarana catesbeiana, assembly GCF_042186555.1. Taxonomy (NCBI): domain Eukaryota; kingdom Metazoa; phylum Chordata; class Amphibia; order Anura; family Ranidae; genus Aquarana; species Aquarana catesbeiana. The sequence goes on from NC_133328.1 coordinate 569,611,482, forward strand.
CAATGCATGATAGGAAGACTTATGCCCTGTGCACATGGTCGGACTTTCCGATGGAATATGTGCGATTGGAGCTTGTTGTCAAAAATTCCGACCGTGTGTGGGCTCCATCGGACTTTTTCCATCGGAATTTCCGACACACAAAGTTTGAGAGCAGGCTATAAAATTTTACGACGTACGTGTTTTACGTCACCGCGTTCAGAACAATCGGATTTTCCGACAACTTTATGCGACCGTGTGTATACAAAACCAGTTTGAACCAACATCCGTCTGAAAAAATCCATGGGACCTTGTTGTCGGAATGTCAAATCAATGTCCGATCGTGTGTACAGGGCATAAGGACTTGGGTGATAGCTGGACCAAGCTTGACCGTTACAAGAAACCCTCTGCACACTGCTATACACCCTTTCCAGCAAGCTATGCAATGAAAAAAAAGGGATTTTTAATTCACACATTTTGCAATACATGTTTGAGCTGGCCAACTGCACCAAAGTCATCCAGTCCTACACTCTTACAACCAGTCCTACACTGCATGCTATGGTGGACACTATGCCAACATGGGACTTACAGACAGGGTGGGGGAGAGCTACTAGGTCTGGTCACTGACCTGCGTTACAACATAGAAAAGATATACCTGTGTTCTAATCCCAAGCTTGACTGTTGCAAGAAAAGTATTGATTAGCATATCATTTAAACTGCCTTTCATTTTGGATATACTAATCATTTTTACATGATAATTTTTAGTAAAGACAGCCTTTGTTCATGCACTGTTTTTTTCATCAGGTGCTCAGTTAGAATTTCTCATGTTTGGTACAAGGTTACTTTAAATTGTCCTGTCTCACTAAAATAACATAGTAATAGTATGCTATATTTATGATTACACTTTGTAAAACAAGGTCAAGTTATAAAGAATGCAATTGGCATCATGGATAAATGCAATCTGTTTTATGCAACAGCGCACAGAAATAAATATGCTATACACAAGTGTTATTCTGACCTCAATTTGTTTTGCCGCGGTGAACAAATACAATTTCACTAATTCTCTTGATACACAGATGACAGACATCTAGTGTGTTTGGTTAAGTGAATTTATTGTGTTGTGCTCTACTCAGTGCTTCTAAATGCTTCTAAACCTCTGCATTGGAGGCGAACTATAAACTATAGTACAAATATTAGAGATATAATTGTCTAGTGCCCCGTACACACGATCGGACTTTCCGACAACAAAACCGTCAAATTTTGTTTGAAGGTTGTTGGCTCCAACTTGTCTTGCATACACACGGTCACACAAATATTGGCCAACAATTACGAACGTAGTGACGTACTAGACGTACTACATGGTTTTTCAGCTCTTTAGCGCCACCCTTTGGGCTCCTTCTGCAAATTTTTTGTTAGTAGAAGTTTGGTGAGTGTTGATTCGTGCTTTTCTCTTTTTGTGTTTTTTATTTTGCGCTATTATTCTTGATATCACTAGAAAAAAAAGCCTTTGAAAATTTGTTTGCAATAACTCCATCAGTATCACCAGCAAAGCAGCTTCATTATTATCCTATTAAAGCAGAACAAGCTCACAACATTTGTTGTCGGAAAATCCGATCGTGTGTACGGGACATTAGAGTTTCTTGTTTAAAATACTAACTTCCAATTTAGACCATTTTAGACCCCTTTTACACTGGGGCCACGGGCGCGTTAGCGCTAAAGCGCTGCTTGTTTTAGTGGCGCTGTTTAGGCTACGCTTTTTGGCCGCTAGCGGAAAGCTTTTAATCCCAAAGAAGGGGTTTAAAAGTGCCTGTGTTACGGCGCTCCCAAAGCGCTTTTTAGGTGCTTTGGAAGCTCTGCCCATTCATTTTAATGGGCAGGGCATTTAGGGAGAGCTAAATACAGCGCCCCCAAACCACCCCAAAGATGCTGCTTGCAGGACTTTTCCTAACGTCCTGCAAGAGCACCGCCCCAGTGTGAAAAGTCACACTGAAATGAATATTAGCATTGTTAACCCAAAAACCTAAGTTGTTATGTAACCACTTCAATACCAGGCACTTTCCCCCCTTCCTTTCCAAGCCACTTTTCAGCTTTCAGCGCTGTCGCAGTTTAAATGACAATTGCGCGGTCGTGCTACGCTATACCCAAACAAAGTTTCTATCATTTTCTTCCCACAAATAGAGCTTTCTTTTGGTGGTATTTGATCACCTCTGCGGTTTTTATTTGTTGCTAAACAAATAAAAAAAGACCGAAAATTTAGAAAAAAAAAACTTTTTTCTTAGTTTCTGTTATAAAATTTTGTAAATAAGTACGTTTTCTCCTTCACTGATGGACACTGATGAGACTGCACTGCCGGGCACTGATGGGCACTGATGAGGTGGCACTGATGGGCACTGATAGGCACTCATAGGCGGCACAGATGGTCACTCATAGGCGGCACAGATGGGCAGTAAGAGGCGGCACAGATGGGCACTAAAAGGCGGCACTGATGGGTACTTATGGGTGGCACTGATGGGCATGGATGGGCATTGATAGGTGGCATCAATGGACATTGATGAGTGGCACTGATTGACACTGATTGGCATCACTGATTAGTAGGCATTAGTAGGTATTAGTAGGTATTGCTGGTGGGCACTGATTGGCATCATGTGTGGGCACACATTGCCACCCATGGCCGTCAGGGATGCCATACCTGGTGGTCATCAGTGGTGCCATCCCTGGTGGTCCTGGTGGCATCCCTGGTGGTCCTGGGTGGGCATCCGAGGGGGGCGCTGCGCTGATAAAAAATCAGCACAGACCCCCCCTTGTCAGGAGAGCCGATTTTTATTTTTGATAAAGGATTGTCAAAAACTGTGTGTGTTTTTATTTGCCTCAAAGCACCCCCTCCATGTTGAGGGCATGTGGCCTGGTATGGTTCTGGGGGGGGATGAGTGAGCGCCTTCCTAGCCTGCCAGGCTGTATGCTCGGATAAGGGTCTGGTATGGATTGAGGGGGAACCCCCACGCTGTTTTTTTTTAACATTTTGCTATTGCCAACAATGTTTTCTTTTCATTCAGTTGTCAGCGGCTGTCCTTTGTTAAGGATGTGGCAGCTGGCTTCCTGGTCTGCTCCTTAACAACATATTCATTGTGTGCTCAGTGGGTGAACATCCTGCCGAGCGCAACGCAAATTTGGGTGTTAGGCAAACACCCGAATGGGCACTGTTCGGGGCTGAACCAATGCTCGCCCGAACAGTTCACCCATCCCTATTTGTAAATATGTGGGTATTTTTGGATGCACTTATGTGTACACACATGTATGCTATCCATGATGTTTTATGATTGTTAGGCTCATGATTTTATCAGTCACAATTGTATTTACAATTGTGTTTTATTATTGTCAGGGCTGGGCTCAGCCCTTCCTTCTCTGAGCTGGCCACTCAGCTGTCGGTTAATTGCCAGCTCCTTTCTCTCCACAGGGACTCAGCTGTTGATGATATTCTGCTCGTATGGCCTGGTTACTTAAAGCCGTCCAGCTCACTTCATTTCTGCCTTTGCCTTTGGTCACATCTCAGAGACTTTCTCCTGCGTTCCTGTTGAAGACTTGCTCGGCTGATGTCCCTTCTGGCTCCTGATCCTGCTTGCTCTACTACTACGTTGATCTCTGGCTCTCTGACATTGGCATTGGCTGACTACCTGATCTGGTTACTAAACTCTGGCTATGTATTGACTACGCTTACTCGGTTTACCTTTTTATTATTATTAAACAAGTGTGATTAACTGTACTTCTGTCTCGGTCTGATTCATGGTTTCTGACAATTATAGCCCTGATGAAGGGGGAGTTCCTTTGACTCTGAAAACATGTTGTTTTTTAACACAATATCAATAAATTATTTTGGTAGACATGTGCAGAATGAAAAAAATTTGTTTTGTTTTGATTCGTTATTTACATAAATTTGTTTAGTTAAATTAGTTTAATCTGTTTAATTCGTTTTCAGAATTTGTTTTGTTTATTCATATTCAATTCATTTTCTAATAGTTTTCTAATTTGAATAGTTTTCAAATTCGAATTAGAAAAGTTTTTGAATTCCAAAAGTTTTCGAGTTTTCCGATTTGTTTTCCCATTTCCAATAGAATAGAAGATAAAGGAATAGAATAGAAAAAAATTGAATAGAATAAAAAAGAATATAACAGAAAATAAAAGAATAGAATTTAATAGAGTAAAACAGAACAAAATAAAATAGATAATAAAAGAATAGAATGGAATAGAATAGAATAGAATAAAAAAGAATAGAGTAAAATAGAAAGAATATAACCATTTTCTGAAATTTGAATAGAAAAGAATAGAATACAAAAGAAGATAATTAAAAAAACAATGTAATCGAATAAAATCAAATAGAATAAAATAGAAAGAATATAAACCATTTCCCAAAATTCAAATAGAATCAATTCGAATCTGAATAAAAAAATATATGTAAATATCGCACTGTCATAAAAGTGTAAGCAGCTAGCACGAACAAGTGATCTAATCCTGTAAGTAAAATTGTGTAGAGAGAAGTGCAGCGCTAAGAAGTAAAAAAAATATAATGGATGACATTAATTCATATCATACAATGAATAATATATATTAGTACATAGATTCCATAGGTATATAATGTCATGCGGTGAACATTCTAAGTTGTGTACATTGTGTCCATGACTCAAAAAGATGTTTTGTGACACACTAATAATTGGTGTTCTAAATAAAATAAGTCCATGAAAAAATATTGAGAGATATATAACACCAGGAAGTGTAAAGAAATTATGAAGTGTTGATAGAAGAATTCACCAGCGTTCTTAAGGGGGACTTACCGGAAAGATTGGACACAGATGGGTATACACCCACTGTGTCAATCAAGCTTGTAAAAGTGGGGATCCTCGATAGTTTCTGTTTATTATAGATGCAAATCCAAGTGACCCGGGTACTTGCAAGGAATATATATGGCAAGGAGGGCAAATCCAATCAGACATCCAAAGTATATGTGGAAGGAATGTGAGAGCGCATAGCGTAATACTGCATAAAAAGCTTAAAGCATATTTATTGAAGATAAAAAAACACTCACATTTATGAAGAGTAAAAACAAAATTTAAATTTCAGAAGATGGTTATATTCTTTTTATTTTATTCTATTCTATTCTACTCTTTTCTATTATATTCCTTTATTTTCTATTATATTTTATTCTCTTTGGAAATTGGAAAACAAATCAAAATCGTTTCGAATTCAAAAAGTATTGTAAATTGATTTGAAAACTATTAAAATTGATTCAAATTCGAATTTCGTCCGAATTTCTTTTTCGTTATTTTGGATTTGTTTAAATTTGGTACTATTGTAATTCGGATACATTTGAATTTCCAAAAACTGAAAATTCGTCCAAATTTCAATTTGGAATAAAACGAACTGCACATGTCTAGAATTTGGACTCTTTTCTGTTGTTCTGGCTCTTCTTTCATAAATGTAGGTCTAATCTTCAAATATCAGCTTTTCTGAAGCTAGTAGAAAATAGCTAGAATATTATGAATCCTACTGCAGCAGTCCATATAGCAACATCTGGCACTTAGTTCCCTTCTGGCACTTGCACAACTAACAGGTCTTTACATAAAGAAAATAAGAAGAGCCTTCTCCAGACGTGAGATTTCAGTGCAATGCCCTCCAGAAAATGTAATCCTCAGGCAATCTTCCCCAGACCCTCAGCCCAGCAGCTGCTGTGGCCTAGACTGCAGCTTCTTGTCTTTAGTAGAGATGCCTCCAGGGCAGCAGCCCCAAGAGAGCTTGGAACCCCCTCCCTCCCCCCTTCCTCGAGCGAAAAAACAATATCTTTAGGTCTCCTGCACATTTATCACCTCTCCAGCCACCTTCTGGACACTTCTTTCCAGGGATTGGCTGGGACATAAATATTCAACTGATCATTTGAATCTCCCAGACCTATGCTCTGAAAACTTCTGTCAAAAGCAGGTGGGAGTAATCAAACTCTCAGCTCAGGAAACCCTGAGCAGACCTACACCTTTAATCACTGCTCAATTCACTACAATGTAGCCAAATACTACATTTTACCTAGTAACTCAACCTGAAGAGGGTGCTACACATGTTCTCTGAGAAACCCACAGGTTGACATTAAAGAGCATGCAAACCTAAGAACAAAAATATTATTATATATTGCAATTTACCAATTCTCAGATATGGTGTCTGAATTCATTTTCAGCCTTCTTTTGTCTTTATTGTCACCTAGTGGTCCTGCCAGCTACATATTTCATGATCTATGGTGACAACTCATTCACTGTACTGTATCTAAGAAGGAACAGCATTGCCAATCTAGTCTAAGAAACAAAATGTATTTCTCAACATACTAACCAGCTAGCCAGGCAAAAAATACACTTTCTAAAAATATTTTAGTTGTACATTATCTTTAACTGTGAGGCCACACTGCTTCGCCAAGGCCCTTCTGTATAGTGCGGTCCTGACTCCAATATGTTTTTAGGGTTGTAGCAAATGCATTTCTGGGATTCCAAAACTTCCCCTTCCTCTGGGCATGACTGAACACAATATGAATGGACTAAACATTAGCTAGACCTTTCGGTTGGGTTCACAACGCAGCACGCTACGGCTCAGAGCAGGGGTCCGGTTCATCTCCATTCACTGTTTCAGGTCCGATTTCAGCTTGAATTTTGGGCTGAATTCAGACCTGAAATGAGCCAAAAGACGCAAAATTCGCACCAGAGACGCTGCGGAGATGTGTGAACCGGCTCCATAGAGAGACAATCACAATCACCTGCTATGCGTATTGGATGGGGGGGAACTCCCATCCACTTCACATAGGTGTGACTCCAGCCTTAATGTGATTTCTTCCAGTGTGACTACAAGCACAGGTCTGGTCAGTAGATGGGTTGGCGGCCAAACCTGTTCAATCAAGCCCTGATGAAAGCAGCACTGGATAATCCTTGGATTGTCCCACAGACTTTTATTGGAATAAAGTTATATCTGGACCCCTTAGCATTGGTATGGGGTTTCAATTTCAATTTTTGTTACATTACGCTACAAGCCAACCTACAAGTCAAGGAGAGACCATGGAGATCCTCTGGGGTGTAGAAGTCCCCTCTCAAGCAACCAGATTATTTTACTTTAACCACTTGGGCTCCGAAAGATTTTACCCCGTTCATAACCAGGCCATTTTTAGCTATTTAGCACTGCGCTACTTAAACTGGAAAATTGCACATGTAATGCTGTAGTCAAATTAAATTTATATAATTTTTTGTTTAATACAAATAGATCTTTCTTTTGGTGGCATTTGATCGCCACTGGAGTTTTGCTTTTGTTTTTTTGCTATATAAATGAAAACATTTTGAAAAAAAAACTATATTTTTTACTTTCTGCTACAAAACATATCAAATAAAAAGATAATAAAAAGAAAAATTCTTCAAAATTTTGGGCAAAATATATTCTGCCAGATGTCTGTAATAAAAAAAATCCTAAACTACCAAATTTGGGATTCTCAGCTTTCCCAAGACCCCACAAGTAGATCCACTGATATCACCCTGTCCTCTGCAAATATTTAAGAAGCTGGGGTGTAATCATTTTATTTTAAATTAGTGAATTTTATTTGGAGTGGCTAACAAATAATTGGATCCTAAAACACAATAAATGTCACTTTTACTTGCTGTTGCAGCAGGCTTAATCCAACTTTGAGTAAATTGGCTTGGTATTATACTGACTGGTGTTGTCAGAGTTTCATATCATGCTTTACAAGCAGTGCCCAGTGCTTTCTACTTCCCCATTCGGAAATTCTGCTGAGCTTGTTCATTTAGGAGAAACTTTGGTCATCTGGCTGCAACACCTGAGAGACCCCTTTATGTGTAGTCACATCGAGAAAAAATAAACGACTTTTCTGCAGCTAAACTTGAACTTTGCGCTGAACCACAAGCTTTTATGCTTGGGTGGTTATCCAGATTATAATGTAGCAAAAAAGCAAAATCAGCATTTTATTTTTAAACATAAAATAATAACATTAAATAGTGGTCTGTTTCTGGTACAAGAGCAAGTCCAGGATAGTTGCAAGGAGCTTCGGTATCCCTCAGGAGCCATATATATCTAATTTCACCTTCTCTATTGACTCCAATGCATTTCTCAAGAAATAGCAATATTTCTGTATTTTTGCTAAAATTGCTGCAAAATGAAAACCCAGTTTTATTGCTCTCTATTAACCACCACTGATCATCACTGTATAAGCCTTAACAGTGTAACAAATAAAAAAAATAAAAATGAAAAAAGGATGATGACAGGATTTAAAAAAAAAAATTAAGATATGTTAAAAAATAAAAATAAACAAAGTGGAAAAAATGTAATAAAAGTGGAAAAAAATGTATATAAATTGATCAATCGTGATGTACCGACGGCCTCTCATTTCTTGAGGCCTGAAAATGCCAGGACGGTACATATACCAAATGACTCCTTTTTGGAAAGTAGACAGTCTGAGGCATCTAGTAAGAGACATGGCGAGTTTTTTAAGCCCGGGTTCACACCTATGCGAATTAGCTGCTGCTTACACCGCAGCTAATTCGCAGGACATTTTAAAATACATTCATATGAATGCATCTGGTTCACATATGTGCGTTGCATTCGCACTGCGCATTGCACAAAAAACGTGTGCGTTTTTTGGGCATTGCGGTGCGAACTACAAGCCTATTATCTCCTATGGGAACGCATCTGATTCGCAGATGCATTGCGTTCTGAACAAGAAATTTCTACTTCTCCTCACTACATCTCCCCCTCTCCCCCCTCCTCCCTCCCCCTCTCCCTGCTCTCTGATACTGAGCAAAAACGCAATGAATCCTTTGAACAGGAGATTTTTATCTCTCCAGTGAAACCTGAGCTTCAATTCGCACCGCACAAGTGTGAAACAGGGCTGAAGTTGTAATCTTTTGCCACAGTTTTTTGGATAATGTTTTTTTTCTACTATAATATTTTTTAACCTACTGTCACCAGCGCAGTACAGGGGCATCAAATGACTGGTGTGACAGTGATCAGTGATACTGACTTGTAGCATGTAAAAAAAAAAAAAAAAAATTATAAATTTTAACCCAATACCCCTGGTATGTATGTATGTATATATCTATATATACAGTATCTCACAAAAGTGAGTACACTCCTAACATTTTTGTAAATATTTTATTACCGTATATCTTTTCATGTGACAACACTGAAGAAATGGCACTTTGCTACAATGTAAAGTAGTGAGTGTACAGCTTGTATAACAGTATAAATTTGCTGTCCCCTAAAAATGACTCAACACACAGCCATTAATGTCTAAACCGCTGGCAACAAAAGTGAGTACACCCCTAAGTGAAAATGTCCACATTGGGCCCAATTAGCCATTTTCCCTCCCCGGTGTCATGTGACTCGTTAGTGTTACAAGGTCTCAGGTGTGAATGGAGAGCAGGTGTGTTAAATTTGGTGTTATCGCTCTCACTCTCTCATACTGGTCACTGGATGGCACCTCGTGGCAAAGAACTCTCTGAGGATCTGAAAAACGGAATTGTTGCTCTACATAAAGATGGCCTAGGCTAAAAGAAGATTGCCAAGATCCTGAAACTGACCTGCAGCACGGTGGCCAAGACCATACAGCGGTTTAACAGGACAGGTTCCACTCAGAACAGGCCTCGCCATGGTCGACCAAAGAAGTTGAGTGCACGTGCTCAGCGTCATATCCAGAGGTTGTCTCTGGGAAGTAGACATATGAGTGCTGCCAGCATTGTTGCAGATGTTGAAGGGGTGGGGGGTCAGCCTGTCAGTGTTTAAACCCTACCCCGCACACTGCATCAAATTGGTCTGCATGGCTGTTGTCCCAGAAGCAAGCCTTTTCTAAAGATGATGCACAAAAAAGCCCACAGCAGGATTGGACAGAGGGCAGCAGTTGCAGTTAATTGGTTGCTAGGACCGTCCTGAATCCTAGGAACCAATCACCTGCTTGTTATCTTGGGCTGCACCTGTCCTCCATCCAGAGCTGTCCCGTCTGCCACTGTCTGCTCTGTGTGAATGAGAATGACAGCAATGGCAGCGATGGGTCTTGTAGAAGGGCACCTAGATGGCAGGACTGGTAGCAGAATACGTTTTGGCCTAAATTTATGGAGAAATTTGACTTTATAGGATATAACAGAAAGTAGAAAATATCATTTTTTTTCCCAAACATTTTAATTTTTTTTTCATTTATATAGAAGCTATATTTGTGTGAAAAAAATTATATAAATGTTATTTTGGTAGAGTGTTGCATGACTGCACAATTACCAGTTAAACTAGCGCAGTGCCAAATAGCAAAGAATGGCCTGGCCATGAAGGGGGTAAATCCTTTTGAAACTCAATTGGTTAGCTATCAATTCACAATCCATAGGATCTTACTACGTCTTCTTTTTTTTAGCTGACATAGACAAGATTATAGGAGTCCTTTGTGCTTTGTCCAAGCCTCCGGTATCTATTGAGGTGGTCCTTCCTCTGAAAATCAACGTAAGAAATCAGACTTTTTATGGAGTTCTGGGGATAGAAATATTTATTTGTTAAAATTATTTGATATCATCAGAATTATAAAAAAAATTCAATAGCTCTTTTAGATAAAATAAACATTATTTTAGATTTACTAGTCCCTTAGAAAGATGAACCCTCCCAGGTAACTGAGTGCAACATTTTAATCCTTTTAAACTTCACAACAAATTTTGTCAGAAATTACTTCTCATTTATAATGCCCGGCAATAAAAAAAAAAAAGTATGTCACAGCCAACTAGAAAGGTTTTAATAATATATCACCTGTCTTCTTCCACCCACGGCCGAACTCGCTGAGGTTATTTCAGTTTGACATCAGTGTTATTCCCAATCTCATTTCAATCTCTTACATGCTCTCAAAGAAATTGCTGCTGTTCTTTTTAATGAAGAGTGTGATAGCTTTTTAGCTTGGTGTGTTCAGTAAACGGGCCTGTGTGCTCTGTGTGAAGAGTAACGCTACCATTCTATGCATTCATTGAGTTCCTATTCTTTTATTGATGGTAGATGTTTTTATTTTATTCCTTTATTTTCCAAAAAAAGTGCATTTTACAGCCAGAATAGACAGCAGAGATATATAATAAAATTCAGATAATAGAAACAGAAAGGGTCACACGATGTGAGCAACATATTATCTACCCCGGTAATACACAGTATGGATGGCACGAGGAAATATCACGGTATAGAAAAATTGTAAGTGCGCAGAGCCGGGGAGGCATCTAAACAACTGCCTGAGAGACCCAAAACATATAATCATATATGCAAAACTATGCAATAAAATAAACTCTTGTGCCCCGTACACACGATCATACTTTCCGACAATAAAACCGTGGATTTTTGTTCGAAGGGTGTTGGCTCCAACTTGTCTTGCATACACACGGTCACACAAATGTTGGCCAACAATTCCGAACGTAGAGACGTACAAGACATACGTGATATCTCCATTATGAATGCTAGTTTTACAAGACCGAGCGCTTGATTCCGAGCATGCGTGAACTTTTGTACGATGGACTTGTGTACACATGATCGGAAAGTCCGACAACAATGTTTTGTTGGCGGAAAATTTGACAACCTGCAAGCCAACATTTGTTGGCGGAAAGTCTGACAACTTTCATGCGCTTTTTCTAGGATGTTAACGCCACACACGTTAAGAGAAGTAATCTTAAGGAGACCCATAGTGGTGTGTAGGTGGTCACAATAGTGTGTGAGGAAGGGCCCCAACCAAGGGACCCCCCCTAGTTGAGAGGCAGAGAGCGAGGTGACAGAGAACGACACAGAAAGGAAGGGGGGCAAGGAAGAAAAAGAGGGGGGGAGGGAACGGGGGATAATCGGTCTGTAAATGTGCTTATGCTGAGGACCCTCGTAAAGCACCAGTAGTGCCCTCACAGAGGTCTTCCCTAATTGGGGGTGCCCAAAAGCAAGCAGTTATATGTCAACAAAGAAAAGAAAACAATACATTTGGAGATGCACGGAGTGAGAGCAACAAGAAACATATTATAAGTAAAGTAAGAGCCAATTAAATTAAAGATAAAAACAGCAAATAAAGACATGAGCTGAAAAATAGAGGATCAACATTTGGGACCGTACAGTGATGGTGCGCTGGGGGATACCTACAGATTGATAAAACTCCAAACGGGCAACAGGTAGTAAAGGGTGGAACATGTTCAGGGCCTCTTCACTATGCCCCAGAGCACCAGGATGGAGAGTCAATATGCATACATGTATATAAACCAGGGTATTCAGGGTGGGTGGGGAGGCTAGGGAATATGGGGATTGTATGGGATGCAGAGTCCCCATAGGGCAATGCGTATGGGGTCAGCATACTAACGGCCAGTTATGGCTGGGATGGGCCAGAGGTATTGGAGCTTGGAGCCTGTCCGCAGACCCCTGTCACTCGCACCCGTCTCCCCCGTCCGCAAACCATGGAGAAAGTGAACAGGGGAGAGCAGTATATATATCAGTACAGTACAACTCTAGCTGTGGCTGAAGTTGGAGTGGAGTGGAGAAAAATTATCGGTATATCAAAGGAAACCCCCCCATGATCGAAGGTCTGCAGGAGTTATTGTGTAATGGAACCATTGGAGGCAGACTGAAATACCAACCGGAGTGGCCCAGAGAGTCGATGCAAATCAGGGGCAACAGGAACCCAGGGAACTGCTGGGTCTTCCCAGAGAAGGTCCACAGGAACAGCTGCTGAAATATTTTGGCATTTATTGAAATAGAGGAAGGAGTTAGGCTTCGGAGGACGTCGGATGGGATCTAGAAGACTCCCGACTAGAGGCGCAAGAGCTGGGTCCACTAACCTGTTGCGGTATTGGCAGAGGTGGGCCCAGCGCCTCCTGGGAAAGTTGGTAATCAAACCAGTTGGGAACACTTATAGCAGGCTTGGCTATCAAGCTGAACAGGTCTGGGAGTTGGTCTGGTGAGCGGAGATGGAACGCAGATCCCTGCTTCCTCACAATTAGGTGGAAAGGATGGCCCCAGCGGTAAGTAGCTGCTGCTTCCCGTATCACCTCAAGGAGAGGTCACATAAGCCCTCGCATGGCCCGTGTTTGCCTGGAGATATCAGAGTAGATCCGTATGAGGGCTCCATCAAAGTCAGTTGGGCCTTTCACCCATGCCAGGCGTAAGATCTCCTCCTTAATGGTAAACAAGTGCACCCTGCAGAGAACTTCTTGTGGCAGATCCGAGATAGCAAGGCCCTGCGGGGATGAAGAAGGTGACCTGGGGCCTGGCACACAGTGAACCCTATAGGCAATAGGGATATATTCAGCGCTGACTATCAACAGGACAAAATTGCAATAAATGCTAGCAGACACTCAAAGGTAAATTCAACAACACCTCTCATGTATATAAAAGGAAACAAACAGTGCTGCGCAAATATTAAATGTCCATATAAGAATAGATGCATAAAGCTGAACAAATATGGAGTAGAGGTGAGACCAACGGTGAACACTCAAGACGACAAGACTCAGCGTGGGGCTGAGGAAGTCCCGCCTTCGGACGTAACGCGTACGGGGCTTAGGAACGCATGACGTCACCCGCGGTCATCTGCTTTCGATACGATCACACGCTGTTTCGCCGGCACTCGGATCTGAGTGCTGGTCTGTGTAAGTGAGTTTTTATCTATTCTATTTTAATAAACGTCCATGCAGAGAGCACTATATTTTGTTATTTGTTGTTGCATACATGACATTCCCATACCTTGATGAGTATTGAAAACGTGGCAACTATTACCTGGACCGCTTCATCCGCTGTTTGGTTTATGAGCTCTGTGACCTGTTGCAGGTCGAATTGCTAAGGTGAGGGGCCATCTATGTGTGGTGGAGGGATCACAGTCACTGAAGTAGAGATCCGTGTCGTCTTGAGTGTTCACCGTTGGTCTCACCTCTACTCCATATTTGTTCAACTTTATGCATCTATTCTTATATGGACATTTAATATTTGCGCAGCACTGTTTTTTTCCTTTTATACACAGTGAACCCTGTCCAGCTCTAGCTCAGAGGTAGGGGGCTTGCCCAGAACCTGGTTCAAGATAGCTACCACGATAGCACAGAGATCTGGATCCACGGTAGCCTAAGGGATGCCGCGGAGGTGCAGATTATTTCACCTCCTCCCATTTTCCACATCTAGCCGCAGCTGGACCTCGACAAGATAGTGGCGGAAGGCCTGGTGCTCCGTCTCCAGGGTGGTGATGCAGGCATCTGTGGTGGTGGTGGAGGATTCTAGGATGGTCACCCTCTCTTTAACCGTATCCACCTGCTGGTGGAGATCATGGAGCTCCTGCATGAGAGCATTCACAATGGAGGATGGGCTGGGTTGGTCGGGCTGGGGCGCGAATCGGGGCTGGGCGCGCGCCCATGGCATGAAGGTCCTGCTTAGTGGGCAGACCCTCTACTATATCCCGGAGGGAGCCCTCTGAGTGGCCGCCTGACCCCCCTGTGTGCTCAGAGTTCAGCTGTAGGTCCGAGTGCGGGATAGCTGAGGACAGTATAGGGGAGAGCGGCTTATCCGTAAGTGATGGCAAGTCCCCTGCTGCTGCAGCCCCTGCCTGTGTACCTTTTTACTTGTGGAGGCGGTGGTGCTCGCCGGGTTGACTTGTGGCAGCGCCATCTTGGTCAAGGCAGCGGGAGAAGAAACAGCGTGCTGCCTCAAGAAGTAGTGGGTGCACAAAAGAGCAGCTCGCCTGCACAATCCAGCAGGTGATTCTTGGCTCTCTTCCGTGCAGAGCTCCAGAAAGCACTTCCTCACGCTTCCATTGCTAAGCCACGCCCCCATGGTAGGTGTTTTGATTAAGGCTCTGTTTCCACTACTGTGAGTTGTTGTGCGACTTGACACATGTGAAGTCGCATGACAAGTCGAAATCCATGTTTTTCAATGGTCCCTGTTCTAGTTGCTCAAGTCGCAGCGACTCCAAAAAAGCAACTTGTTCTCCCATGGTTCTCACCAGTCACGTGACATTGCATCTAAAATTGCATTGCAAAGTCACACTGTAAATCGCAGGACTTTGGGGTCACAATAGTGGAAACCTAGCCTTAAAGGTATGCTTCAGCCTAACTGAAACGGAAGTCTTGAAATACATAAAGGGGACACAATCTACTTTTCAGCGCATTCTGCTATTCATTCAGGCAGAACTATGCTGTAGCATTCCACAATTAAATTATATGAAGTTGATTTACTAAAACTGGGGAGTGCTAAATCTGGTGCAGCTCTGCATGGTAGCCAATCAGCTTCTAACTTCAGCTTTCTCAATAAAAGTGGTTGTAAACCTTTCCATATACAGTGAAGTGACTGGCCTTAGGTGATACATAGAAATTAAACAATCCTCCTACATCAGTTGTACCTGTTTATCAACAGACTTTTCTTCCCTATATCCATTCAAAGTGCAAAATGTATAAAGTCTGTGTGAAGAGAGCTCTGAGAGCTGATTAAAGGGAAGGGACACACCCCCCATTCACACAGCTCACAGGATTTCAAGAAATATGATACAGCGCTGCGCTAAAACAAACTAAGTAAGCAGCCAACACACCCGTAGACTCAGGGAGAACAGAACAACTAAAAAATGCACAGTGTGGCGCTATTAAGTGAATACAATATGAACAAAGTAAACATAAATTATTCAAATCAAAAACATCTCATGTGAGCATTTGTGACAGTGACTAGTGAAAGAATAACACATATGTGTATATAGATGATTTAAGCATCGAAGGCAAAATCAAATATAGAGTCCATAACACCAAAAAGAAAAAGTCCGTGATAGCAGTGTGTAAATGGTATACAGGTGTTCTTCTTGTATATGCAGGAAGATCAATTGGACCCGGTAGCCTGGTAGATGAATGGACCATAAACGACCAAAGGTGCACAAAAATTTAAAAACGGTGCCAGGACCATCACCAGAAGATATGGAGGCTTACCAGAAGTAGTGGCCTGAAATAGCGTATGCTAGAACAGGTCAAGAAGGCTTGGTGACCAACTGGTCTAGATGTATTGTCTGGATAGATGTCATCACCACACCAACGGAGGGAAGGGGGGGAAGCAATCAGCACGATTTCCTCGAAAATAATCACACCACCAAGCCAAGCGGAAGATTCATGTACCATGTGAGAGATGAAGACACTCACATAGTGTAATAACGTATTAACTTGGATTTATTAAAAATAGCAATAAAAAACAAACTCACATTTTGTGCAGATCAAACAGGCATGTAAATCGTATAGCGGTAGTTGTGAGGGATCCACCCACGTATTAACTTGGATTTATTAAAAATAGCAATAAAAAACAAACTCACATTTTGTAACACAGCTCACAGGAACAGAGCTCAGGCTGTCAATCAGCTGAAGATCCCTCCTCTGTCACCTTTTTTTCTCTTGGTGTCAGGAAAATTTGTCAGAAGTGGTTCATGCTGATAGCAGAGGAACGAAGCAGCAGACAGAAATTACACTAAACCTGGATACACACTATACAATTTTCTTTAAATGTTTTCCTTTAGACTTATCAAAACCATATAATATGAGGTCAACCTGAAACACCTTCAATTTGTATGCAATCAGGCAGGCCCGTGTACTACATCAGCCTTTCTCAACCTTTTAAACACAGAGGAACCCTTGAAATAGTTCTCCAGTCTCGTGGAACCCCTGTTAAATATTAGAAATCTACAACTCATGATACATTAGTGTTATGGTCAGTGGAAAGAATGGTCCTTACACTTGTGGTCATTGAGAAGAATTACCTCCTTACAGATAGCTAAAAAGATCAATGGTGTCGTGGGAACTTATCCGAGAAGGAACCCCTAGCAACCTCTGGAGGAACCCTAGGTTTCCACAGAACCTTGGTTGAGAATCACTGTACTACATAGTTAGAGGTAAATCTAAAGGAAATCTAACAACAGTTGTATAGTGTATCCATCTATCCAGCTTTAGTGCTTTTAACTGAGACAAGTACACACTATAGGGGGGTATGCTTTGTTCATATTTCATGTCTGAGGTTTACAACCACTTTAAGCTTTAACAACAAAAAAAAACTTGGAAGCTGATTGTTTCTGTGCAGAGCTGCACCCTCCTGTTTTAGTAAATAAACCACAACCCCAATATGTTTCCAGTATTCTTCTGTTCTGGGAACAACCATTCCTTGGACTTTACAATGTGTAGGATGATTATTCTCATCTCTCCCACTTTTAAAACTTTTTATAAATTTCCACTTAGATAGAGACAGAAAGAAAAAAGTAAACTCAGGTTCACTCATAAAACCCCTAATGCTATATGACACCAGTGGCATTGGGGCATTCTATAATGAGGCTCTGTTCCCAGGCACGGGCCATTTACCGGGATCCGTGATGCGCCGGTCCTCTGGACCCGGCGGTCATGGATGTGATCAGGTGCTGCCGTCATTCGGCTATGGGCCGGTTGTAAAGTGGTTAAATACTAATTTTCAAAAATATCGAATTCGTATGTTTATGATTTTCAGTAAGAACACTTGTATTTATATATATAGGTATATATTAACGTAACCCTTGTTTCTTTTATTGTTGCCAAATTGATATTTTTGCTTTCACTTTTTATGTTATGTCCACGCCCTGATGAAGGGGATCATGTCTGGCTGTGGAAACCTGTTGGATTCTGTATCCACTTTATGTTTGGAATAAAACTAAAATTTTAGATTCATATATTATAGTGTGGTGCTTCAATTTCTCAGGTTCAAATGTAGCCTTCAATATCAAAGGACATTGCAGTAATCTATTGGTGTTTGGAGGCTGCCTGCCAAACACCCAGATGCCCCACAGGAACACTGGGGGTGATTTACTAAAACTGGAAAGTGCAAAATCTGGTGCAGCTGTGCATGGTAGCCAATCAGCTTCTAACCTCAGCTTGTTCAATTAAAGTGATTGTAAAGGCAGAAGGTTTTTTTATCCTAATACATTCTACGCATGAGGATAAAAAGCCTTCTGTGTGCAGCAGAACCCCTCAGCCCCCCTAACGCTTACCTGAGCTCCATCTAGATCCAGCGATTAGACATGTGCATGACGAAAAAATAAATTTCTAATCTATTTATTTTGTTTAGTTAAATTTGGTTGATTCGTTCAATTTGTATTCAGAATTCATATTCGGAATTTTTGAATTTTCCTTTTTTTTGAATTTTTGAATCAGTCTAAATGAAAATGTTATATTGTTTTAGTTTCGAATGCAGCAAAGTGAACAAACAAAAGAAAAATCTTCATGAAATGATTACAATGACTCTTTAAATCACCTTTGGCTTAACCTCCCTGACGGTATTCCCGAGTCTGGCTTAGGGTGGAAATTCAGAACCAAAAGCGGTAACCCCGAGCCAGACTCAGGATCGCATCACAGGATCCAGGTACAGCTTACTTACCTTGTCCCCTGGATCCTGCGATGTCTTCCCGCAGTGCGAGCGGCTCATCCTCCGCTCGATTCATCACTGAGCCGAGCTCCGTTCCCTGCGAGTGTTGCAATGCACGGGGACGGAGAACAACGCTAAATTCAAAAAGTAAAACACACACAATACATAGTTGTACATAGGACACTTTTTTGGCTGTAGGCGGAGGCTTATTATAATTAGAGGGCGGGGCATACGTTTGTAGGTGTGGCACAGGGGAAAAGTAAAAATGCGGCGGGGGAGTGCGTGGCGGCGAAAAATGGGTGTGGTTTATGCAAATAGTGGGTGTGTCTTAAATGGGCATGGCTCAAAGGGGGTGTGGTTAGCGTCTGAGATGAAGGAGGGATGGAGGGAGCGGGAGGGAGGGATGGAGGGACAGCAGCCCCAGATCCTACATAACAATAGAAATATGTGTATTCCAGAAAGTTTAACAATCAGCAGATAAAGATACTCCAAACACCTGGTGTTAGCACTTCAATCATCCCGGCACCATGGTTGTTATGGTGTCAGGATGATTGAAGTGCATTATTTCTATTATTACATTGTAATATAAAATTAAATCATTCAACTCACCATAATGCTGAATCAGTGGGATCCTTGAGCGTGTCACCTGCCACGTCGCCTGCCACCAGCCGTCCGTCCTTGCATCAGGTGCCCCCAGCAGAGTCCGTCCTTGCATCAGGTGTCCCAGAAGAGTTCGTCCTTGCATCGGGTGCCTCCAGCAGAGTCCGTCCTTGCATCAGGTGTCCCAGAAGAGTTCGTCCTTGCATCAGGTGCCCCCAGCAGAGTCCGTCCTTGCATCAGGTGTCCCAGAAGAGTTCGTCCTTGCATCAGGTGCCCCCAGCAGAGTCCGTCCTTGCATCAGGTGTTCCAGCAGAGACCGTCCTTGCATCAGGTGTCCCAGCAGAGTCCGTACTTGCATCAGGTGCCCCCCAGCGGAGCCCCCTTACATCAGATGTCCCCAGCAGAGCCCCCCCTTACATCAGATGTCCCCAGCAGGGCCCCCCCTTACATCAGATGTCTCCAGCAGGGCCCCCTTACATCAGGTGTCCCCAGCGGAGCCCCCGCTTACATCAGGTTTCCTCAGCGGAGCCCCCTCTTACATCAGGTGTGCCCAGCGGAGCCCCCCTTACATCAGGTGTCCCCAGCGGAGCCCCCCTTACATCAGGTGTCCCCAGCGGAGCCCCCTCTTACATCAGATGTCCCCAGCGGTGCCCCCCCTTACATCAGGTTTCCCCAGCGTAGCCCCCCCTTACATCAGGTGTCCCCAGCGGAGCCCCCCTTACATCAGGTTTCCACAGCAGTGCCCCCCCTTACATCAGATTTCCCCAGAGGTGCCCCCCCTTACATCAGGTTTCCCCAACGGAGCCCCCCTTACATCAGGTTTCCCCAGCGGAGCCCCCCTTACATCAGGTTTCCCCAGCGGAGCCCCCCTTACATCAGGTGTCCCCAGCGGAGCCCCCCCTTACATCAGGTTTCCCCAGTGGCACCCCCCCCTTACATCAGGTTTCCCCAGCGCAGCCCAGCCTTACATCAGGTTAGTCTCCGCCGGCCGCATGGGGGGTGGAACGGGGCGGAGTGGGGCGGGGGGTGGTGGGAGCGAAGCGGGGCTGGGGGGTAGGCGGGGCGGAGATACAGGAGCTCCGTCTAGCCGCCCAGCCGTGTTCCTGGTCTTCTAAAAAATGGCAGCGGACCTCTAGCGGCGGCGGAAAATCCTAGAAAAACCAAATTTCTCGGGACATTTCCCGGGAAGCAATAAATTCGGGAAAATAGTGTAAATCCCTGAAATGTCCCGGGAAATTCAGGACAGTTGGTAAGTATGCCAATATATACAGTATACTGTAATCTTACAGATTACATTACTGTATGAAATTATTTCACATCCCTTTTGTCCCTAGTGGTTTTTCTAGTGCCCTACATGCAGTTTTATATTATAAAAACTGTTCTTTCTGCCTGGAAACTGGAGATTGTCCATAGCAACCAACACTGTCCCTTTACATCGAAAGTGGTTTTAGACCAGCTAGAAAACAGTGATAATAAATTAGAATCACTCGCAGAATTGAGCGATAGTGATTCGTGGGGAGATCCGTCATCAAACACTGAAAAGTAATGACAGCGACAATTCTGCAACTGAGCAAATTTCAGTGTTTTTGATTTGATTACATTATTGAATAATTTTTATTATTATTATATTATTATTTGGTATAATTATTTATAGTTATTTATTATGTAGCAATAACTCTCGGTGGAGCTGCTGGTTTAAAGCGGGCCTGTCCTCAATGCTCTTCACCCTTCTTAAATTGTTCAATCCCCTTGACACAAATGTAGTGCAGTGTTGTAATTATATGAATATCAACTTTAACCCATAATATGCACTTACAGTTATAGTTACCTCTACCTGGGTGCTGGTAGCTCCACCTGCAGGAGAAATTACAACACTGCACACAAACATCAGTAATAACCAAAAATAACTTCTTTCTTTGGGTAAATAATATATTTATATAAAGAATTATTATAATGACTATACTATCACACCAATGTAGTGTAACAGTATAAGAAATGATTATGACAATCAGTAGCAGACACAAATATATCTATTTATATATATAATTGTACCCAGGAGCTCCCCCTGCTCTAGACCTTAAAGTCACTATCCTTTGTAACTAAATGCAGGGCCCTGCAATGAAAAGGTAGTCCTGACGTCTTCAGTCTTCGCTAGCTTTTATAATTGTAATCCGCAAAGGGTTCCCCCTGGGTGTTGCACAGCGTAATGTATCACACTAAAACAATTGTAATCCAACAGAGTGACTAAGTTTTCTTATATGAAGAAACAAGCATCTAGCAGCCGTTCTCGAATACTGAAGTCTATTCAGGTGTAAAGTTCTCCAACTTCACTTGTTCCGTGGGACTATCAGTCCCAGCGACACTCTGTAACAGTTCTAACTGTGTATGTAATAGTTAAACAGATTTCTGGGTGTTAACCCTCTCACCACACAGGCAGATGGATGTCTCAGTTTCAGCAGTTCTCAGTCTGTATCGAGACACCACCACGCCGTCACACTGTTCTGTCCACAAGCGACCAGGAGTCCTCGGTTATCTCCCCACGGGTCTCCGGAACGATCACTTCGGCTGCTCCAGCACGCTGTGATGCGATGGCAGGATCCTTGCAGCTGCTCCTCTCCTTCGCAAAGTAGGCCGCAACCCTGTAGGACACACACACCCACAGGGTTCTGCTGGCAGGCCACGCGTCCCAGGAACAAGAGACCTAAAATGGCCGCTCCTTACCCTTTTATATCCTCCCACAATGCAGTTCAGTTCTCACCTTGTCCAGGAGCATTGTGGGTGGGTCAGAGCTAAAGTTCCGAAGTAAACAATGAATCACTTCCATGTCATTTTACTTGATCATGAAACGTAAACGTATTGTACTTTCTCAATTGTCCACAAGATGGCACTAACACAACCTATGTATTGTATAATACACATAGAGCTAGAAACAAAGGTTGTCAGCGCTACAATTATATTATAATTTATGATTTTGTGTTTCAAACTTTATCATACCCGAGATGTCTACTAGACTCTGGTTTGGACAGATTTAAGTGAGTTATTCCTAAGAATTACAGGCCTACAATATAAAACGCCAAATTTCCATGCAAAATAATTGTACCGCTTTCAGCATCAAAAATATGAAATAATCATAACGCCAGGGAGGTTAACAAAAACAGCATTATTTCAAAATGGTACTCTATTCGAGTGAAGTTCAATGTAAAATTTGATTAGAATTTCAGTCTGAATTTCCGAAATTCGGACGAATTTCGTTACGTTATTCTGAGCATTCTTTAAAATTTGTTTATATTGTAATTCGGGTATTCGGATATATCCGAATAATGAAAAATTTGTCTGAATATTAATTTGGAACAAAACTAACTGCACATGTCTACCAGCAATGTTGCAGGAGTGTCTAGGTTGCCTGGGACTCCCCTCCTCATTGGCTGAGACAGCGCCATTGGCACCCCCGGCTGTCAATCAAAGTTAGTCAGCCAATCAGGAGAGAAACAGGGCGGGGCCGGGCCACGACTCCATGTCTGAATGGACATGGGGAGCTGTGGCTTGGCTCGGGTGCCCCAAAAGCAAGCCGCTTGCTGTAGAGGCACTCAACAGGAGGAAGGGGCCAGGTGCACAGAAGAGGGACCCAAGAAGAGGAGGATCTGGGCTGCTCTGTGCAAATCCACTACACAGAGCAGGTAATTATATCATGTTTCTTATTTTTAACTAAGGCCCCTTTCACACTTATACGACTTGTCCCACTATTTTGTACTGCAAAATCGTATGACAAGTCATTCTCCATGATTTTCAATGACTACCGTTCATATTGCCACGACTTGAAAGTAGTCCCTGTACTAGTTTGATCCAACTTCTATGCGAGTTATACTCCATAGACCTCAATGTTAAACCCTCAAGTAGTATGCAAATCGTACCTAAATAATATAAACACGATTTCAGTACGACTTTGTAAGCACAAGCCTGGCTCGCTGATCGGGAAAGGAAAACTTTTTTTTCCTTTCGCGATGAGCGACAGGCAGTGCTGACATCATGAATCATGAGGGGGAACGCCACGCCAAGTTTTAAATGAAAAAAACGGCGTGGGTTCCCCCCCAGGGGCATACCAGGCCCTTAGGTCTGGTATGGATCTTAAGGGGAACCCCCTACGCCAAAAAATCGGCGTGGGGTCCCCCCCCCCAAAATCCATACCAGACCCTTATCCGAGCACGCAGTCTGGCTGGTCAGGAATGGGGGTGGGGACGAGCAAGCGCCCCCCCCTCCTGGACCGTACCAGGGTGCATGCCCTCAACATGGGGGGGTGGCCCCCCCACCCCAAAGCACCTTGTCCCCATGTTGATGCCCCCCCACCCCAAAGCACCTTGTCCCCATGTTGATGCCCCCCCACCCCAAAGCACCTTGTCCCCATGTTGATGAGGACAAGGGCCTCTTCCCGACAACCCTGGTCGTTGGTTGTCGGGGTCTGCGGGCGGGGGGCTTATCGGAATCCGGGAGCCCCCTTTAATAAGGGGGCCCCCAGATCGCGGCCCCCCACCCTTTGTGAATGAGTATGGGGTACATCGTACCCCTACCCATTCACCTAGGGAAAAAAGTGTCAATGAAAAAACACAGTACACAGGTTTTTAAAGTAATTTATTAGGCAGCTCCGGGGTCTTCTTCCGACTTCGGGGGTCTCTCCGGCGTCTCCCCCCGGTGTCCTGATCTTCTGCCGGCTCCTCCGCTATCTTCTGCAACTCAATTGCTAGCGGTGGCCCGGACTTCTGCCTTCTTCTTTTCTTCCAGAGATGTTGACACGACGCTCTCTTCAACTGGAATGGTCTCTGAGCGCTCCGCAACGGACTTATATAGGCGGTGACCCCGCCCCCTTATGAGGTCACTGTCCCGGGGCATGCTGGGACTGTGCCGTCATAAGGGGGCGTGGTCATCACCCGGTGACCATGCCCCCTAAAACTTCACAGTCCCAGCATGCCCAGGGACTGTGACGGCATAAGGGGGCGGGGTCACTGCCTATATAAGTCCGTTGCGGAGCGCTCACAGACTATTCCAGCTGGAGAGAGCGTCGTGTCAACATCTCTGGAAGAGAAGAGGGAAGAAGACGATCCAGAAGTCCGGGCCACCGCTGGCAAAAGAGCGGCAGAAGATAGAGGTGGAGCCGGCAGAAGATGCGGACACCGGGAGAAGACGCCGGAGAGACCCCCGAAGTTGGAAGAGGTCCCCCGAAGTCAGAAGAGGACCCCCAAAGTTGGAAGAAGACCCCGGAGCTGCCTAATAAATTACTTTAAAAACCTGTGTACTGTGTTTTTTATTGACACTTTTTTCCCTAGGTGAATGGGTAGGGGTACGATGTACCCCATACTCATTCACATAGGGTGGGGGGCCGGGATCTGGGGCCCCCTTATTAAAGGGGCTCCCAGATTCCGATAAGCCCCCCACCTGCAGACCCCGACAACCAATGGCCAGGGTTGTCTGGAAGAGGCCCTTGTCCTCATCAACATGGGGACAAGGTGCTTCGGGGTGGGGGGCCCCACAGGGCGCCCCCATGCCCCAAAGCACCCACCCCCCCCAATGTTGAGGGCATGCGGCCTGGTACGGTCCAGGAGGGGGGGCGCTCGCTCGTCCCCACCCCCATTCCTGACCGGCCGGGCTGCGTGCTCGGTTAAGGGTCTGGTAAGGATTTTGGGGGGGCCCCCACGCCGATTTCTTGGCGTAGGGGGTTTCTCTTACAATCCATACCAGACCTAAGGGCCTGGTATGCCCCTGGGGGGGAACCCACGCCAGTTTTTTATTTAAAACTTGGCGTGGAGTTCCCCCTCATGATTCATACCAACTACTGTATGTTTTCATTTGTTAATGCCAAAGTTGTGGCAAAGTCGTACAAAGTAGTACTGCTCCCAAATCGCAGTAAAATCGCAGCCCTGAAATCGCGGTAAAATCATATGAGTGTGAAAGGGGCCTAAAGGAGAAAACTGAGACTTTAGTATCACTTTAACCACTTGCCGACCAGCCGCAGCAGTTTAACTGCAGCAGAATGGTACGGCTGGGTGAAACTACGTTATGTAACATGGCTTCGGCCCCTGCTCACCCATGGAGCCGATGCGAGTACCTGGCGGCCACGATCACCGTCGGGCTCCCGCGATCACTCATGGCACACCGAGAACCGGGATCTGTGTGTGTAAATACACAGTTTCCGGTTCTCTGAGGGGAGAAGAGACAGATCGTCTGTTCATACAGAGTATGAACAGCGATCTGTCATCTTCCCTAGTCAGTCCCATCCTTCAGTTAGAACACACACTAGGGAACACAATTAACCCCTTGATCGCCCGCTAGTGTTAACCCCTTCCCTGCCAGTGACATTTTTACAGTAATCAATGCATTTTTATAGCACTGATCGCTGTATAAATGCCAATGGTCCCAGAAACATGTCAAAAGTGTCCGATGTACCCGCCATAATGTCGCAGTCTCGATAAAAATCACAGATTGCCGCCATTACTAGTAAAAAAAAAGAATAATAATAAAAATGCCCCTATTTTGTAGACGCTATAACTTTTGCGCAAACCAATCAATATACGCTTATTGCAATTTTTTTTTTGTACCAAAAATATGTAGAAGAATATATCGTCCTAAACTGAGGAAAAAAATAGTTTTTTTTATATATTTTTGGGGGATATTTATTATAGCAAAAAGTAAAAACAAAATGTGTTTTTTTTCAAATTTTTCGCTCTTTTTTGGTTTATAGCGCAAAAAATAAAAACCGCAGAGGTGATCAAATACCACCAAAAGAAAGCTCTATTTGTGGGGAAAAAAGCATGCCAATTTTGTTTGGGTGCAACATTGCAAGACCGCGCAATTGTCAGTTAAAGCGACGCAGTGCCGTATCGCAAAAAGTGCTCTAGTCAGGAAGGGGGGAAAATCTTCCAGGGCTGAAGCGGTTAAGCTTTGACAACAAAAACTTGGAAGCTGATTGGCTGTTTTTTATGCAGAGCTTCACTATATTTTGCACTCTCCATTTTTAGTAAATCCCCCCCTTACACCTAATATTTATAAACATATTTGAGCATTAAGTTGTTACAGATCATTACCTCCAGGTTCCAGCGCCATCGCTCGAATACTTTGTACAGCAATACAGGGGCAGGGTAGTGCTGATATAGACTTCTATCTGTAGTTCCTCCTGTCTGTGCTGTAACACTGACATTTCATCCACTGGAAATGATGTAAGGAGAATTGTACATAGCCTTGGGTTTTGGAAACAGATTAGCATGCTATGGCTTTGTAAAAAAAAAAATTAATTAAAATAAATAAATAAATAAATAATTGCAGCAGCAGAAAAGAGTTTCAGTTTCATGGTATGACTACCGAAATTCTAGAGGTATTAATAGAAAGACGGACCTGCTGGAAAGAAATAGAAAAAAATTCTAGGAGACTTTTATAACGCCCTGTAAGAAGGTCATTCTTATTTACTTTAGTTCCATTTATCTTCCTTATGTAATGAACTTTGTGTGAGATTTAGGAGCCATTACAGAACATACATCTTTTTCTTTTCTGTTTTCCTTTTCTTTTTATATAAAAGCAATACAACTTATAATGTTGGTATATATATACACATTTTGCAATGGTTACAAAATTGTGGTATTTAAATTCTATGGTGAATATATTATTTTAGTTTATTACTCTTTTTCCTGAATATAAATCCTGCTCCTGAACTCTTTGTAACATGCCAAGACAGTTTCTGACGTCAGCAGAGCCTTACATAATGCTGCTATTTTTACTCTCCCCTCAGCTGCAAAAACCCGTGAGCCCAATGCTGGCTCATGTATGCCAAATACCAGTCTGCTGAACAAATACGGTGTGCTATCTACAATTCACAGGTACCTATACCCTCTTATACGTCTTCCATTTCAACATGGAACAGTCCTGTTCTGTTAATTATGTTGGTTTTCCGCTTCTGCTGAAATAAGATCTCCTCCTTTCCTTCACCACAGTGTTACATAAATAGTAGTAAAAGACCAGAAAGCCTCTAGACTGAAATTGCAGGGTGGCCGGGTATGTGGATGAATACCTATGCATCACATGGTCTTAACTAAAGAAGAAAATCAACCTGCCTAAAGTTTTCTTTTCTTACAGAAGCAATCACAAAATCAAATGCCAAGGCATCCATTCTAATTACTGGCTATGGTGGAACTAGGGTTGCCACTTTTTCTTCAAGCCAAACCCAAACACTTTAGCGGCGCACGGTAATTTTTTTTTTTAAGTATACAGTATAGGATTATAACAGACCTGGGACACCTTTGGGCACTCCAAAGAAAATAGCAATGGGGCACACATAGTGCCCCCCTCAACATCCTGTCAGGCCCTGTTCCGAGCCACATTTCTGTCTGAATAATGTGACTGGGTACCTTTATGCACCACATGGTCTTTGCTAAAGAAGAAAATCAACCTGCCTAAAGTTTTCTTTTCTTACAGAAGCAACCACAAAATCAAATGCCATGGCATCCATTCTAATTACTGGCTATGGTGGAACTAGGGTTGCCACTTTTTCTTCAAGCCAAACCCAAACACTTTAGCGGTGCACGGTAATTTTTTTTTTAAGTATACAGTAAAGGTTTATAACAGACCTGGGACACCTTTGGGCACTCCAAAGAAAATAGTAATGCGGCACACATAGTGCCCCCCTCACCATCCTGTCAGGTCCTGTTCCGAGCCACATTTCTGTCTGAATAATGTGTCTGGGTTTCAGGTGGACTAAAAACCGGACACATGATTCAAAACCCAAACTGTCTGGGTGAATCCTGAACAGGTGGAAACCCTAGGTGGGACTCAGGAGCAGCAGTCAAAATAATATTTGAGGGATTCTGGTGCTATTTTTGTGTTGCCTATAAAAACCCTCTGGTTAAATTTTTGCAAGCAGTTTTTATTGCCACTATTTAGAGCCTAAAATCTTTTCTGTCAGTACTGCCAATTTTTGTTTCCACCAGTGTATCCCATCAAGTTTTTATTGCTGTCTGTGACCCTGCTGGGGACATCTCTCCACTGTATTTGTTTCTGAGACTGATAGGAAACATCCAACATTTTTAGTTGTCACCAGAAGCAGTCTCAGGGGTTGATTTACTAAAGACAAAAAGACTGTGCACTTTGTAAAGTGCAGTTGTGCGCTGCAAAAGCAGTTGCTCCAGAGCTTAGTAAATGAGCAGACTCTGCTGACTTCCATCATCCAATCATGTGCAAGCAAAAATGCATTTTTTTTAAATTTTCTTTACATGTGATTGGGTATTCTTTGCAAAGTAAATCTTTGCCTCATTTACTAAGCTCTAGAGCAACTGCACTTGCAGAATGCAATGCACTTTGCAAAGTGCACAGTCTATTGCCTTTAGTATATCAACCCCATTGTCTAAAGCTTCATACGATAAGAATATCTGATGAATGATCATCCATTTTTTTTTCCTTGTGTAGCAATAACTCTCGGTGGAGCTGCTGGTTTAAGCGGGCTTGTTACCTTCACTCTCGACACCCCTGCTTTACCGGCACCGGGTCTAGGGCTTCGTTGAGTTTACCTCTGGACGATAAAAGCACCAACACTTGAATACGTTTTCAATGCTTTATTGAACCAAGTAACGAAGGAAGTAGCAGGAAAGAGGCAGGAGGGAAGCTACAGGGAAGCTCAAATACCTTTCTTTAGGATTCTTCAGAATGTCCTTTAAAGTTGAATATTGTAATCGGGTGCGATCCCCTTGTGGGACACAATCTTTGCTTGCCTGGATAGGCCTCTCTCACTAGCCTAGCAGCCAGTACGTAGCACGAACAAAAGTCTCTGCCACAGACTTGCTTGAAATAAACCCGTACAATCCTCTGCCACAGGATGTATTAAACTTTGCGGTGAATGTCAGACACAGTACTTGGACCTCTAAGCCAACCCAGCAGTACTATGCTGTAGAACTACTTTAGGATACGTCCTCCAACCGAGTCACCAGGCCCCTCTCCAGACCAGCACTCTGCATGATCCTTCCATGACGGGTCCTCTACTGTGGCGATACCTGTTGCCCAATCCATCCGATAAGCACGGGGCGACATGGTAGGTTGCTCCACCACAAACAAGTACTCTCCACACTGTGGACATTGGCCAAATGGACGGAGATGTACGGCCAGTCCTTCACATTTATGGCAAATCATGCCCAGTCCCTCAATATCTCCTGAGGTATACAGAACAAACCTCCCCTGCGGCTTCAGACGAACTCCGGTATCTGTAAGCAGGGTTCCGGGCAGCACAGTATTCAACGCGGTGCTTGCAGGGAACATTCTCGGTCCCATAATCGACTGCATCGCTGAAAAAGACATGGCCACACTCTGATCTTCTCAGCACGACCACGAGGCCTCTCTTCTTCTCTGGCGCCAAACACATACAAGCGTCCTACGCGGTATCAAGTAGGGTAGGCTCCTCCTGCTTGTTCTTCTGATCACGTAGCTCCCGGGCTTTTACTGGCGCCCGCCGCCTACACATTCAGGAATAAAGTCCTGCAACTTTTAACCTCTTCTCTTCCTGAAAAAAATGACAAAGTCCAGCTTTCACCATAAACTCCCGGTGAAACACCTCTCTGGGTTGCGCGAATCGATGGTCAACAAATCCAGGATGACGCCCCCACATGTAGCAATAACTCTCGGTGGAGCTGCTGGTTTAAGCAGGCTTGTTACCTTCACTCTCGACACCCCTGCTTCACTGGCACCGGGTCTAGGGCTCCTTTGAGTTTACCTCTGGACGATAAAAGCACCAACACTTGAATACGTTTTCAATGCTTTATTGAACCAAGTAACAAAGGAAGTAGCAGGAAAGAGGCAGGAGGGAAGCTACAGGAAAGCTCAAATACCTTTCTATAGGATTCTTGAGAACGTCCTTTAAAGTTGAATATTGTAATCGGGTGCGATCCCCTTGTGGGACACAATCTTTGCTCGCCTGGATAGGCCTCTCTCACTAGCCTAGTAGCCAGTACATAGCACGAACAAAAGTCTCTGCCACAGACTTGCTTGAAATAAATCCGTACAATCCACTGCCACAGGATGTATTAAACTTTGCGGTGAATGTCAGACACAGTACTTGGACCTCTAAGCCAACCCGGCAGTACTATGCTGTAGAACTACTTTAGGATACGTCCTCCAACTGAGTCACCAGGCCCCTCTCCAGACCAGCACTCTGCATGATCCTTCCATGACGGGTCCTCCCCTGGGATCTTCTCGGTTGTCCAGCTTCTTCATTCTGGATAGACAGCTCAGGACCATTCCTTGGCTGCTGTGGTAGGCTCCAGACATGCCTCTGGGCCCACCCACGCACCGCAGCGGCGCGGGCCTCCGGAACGGAGGACCACGAGGTAGCACTCTAACGCATACCTGTCGGCCAGGAGGGCCAGCAGGTGGCTGAAAACGAATCCCAAAATATGGAGTCTGTCCCATAAATACTCTCTCCCAGAATGCAACTCAGAGGACCACCTCCACCGAGTTGTCCCCAGGACAGAGGAGCACTCATACGCTTCGACGCATTGCCTTTCCAACACTAGCCAGTGGTAACAGCGACACCCACTGGCTCAGTGTTGAACCACACGCAACGTCAGCCAAGCTGGAACAGAGGCAAATCTAACTCCCCTAACGAGCAATTTACTAAATTTACCTATCAATTGGTAGATCAGAAATCTACCAGCGCTACACTTGCTAGTCTCCGACTTGGTTCATACTTATGCGGGTGGTTGTGGGTATGGGAATCACACCTGTTCCCACACCTGCAGCAAAAACATGTTGGACTGCCATTCATTCTTAATAGCACCCCCACGCATCTAAACACCTAGTGCATTTGGAAGTGCAGGAAATCACATGGTGCACAATTTCCTTGTGGTTTTAAAAAGGTGCAGGAACCTTTTTTCTGCATTTCTTGCAGGTACAGCAGCGCATTCAAGGTAATGGTCTCCTGTGCCCGCACAAACCCTGGTCGCACCAAATGGATAGGCGCGGACCTAGCCTAAGATGAAATTTCCCTCACTTTGGAGGGATTCTCTTTCACTTCCCATTGTGTTTATAGGACAGAATGAAGGAGAATTGCCCTAAAGGGGAAGGGAACGAGTGGGGTTTTAACCATTCTTGCCTAGCTTGTATAAAAAAAGATGTGTATTTGCCTAATTTTATTCTGCTCCAGTCACATGATCCCACAGCTCCAGCTCCCCTGTGTCAGTGAGCAGCTGCTGCAGGGCAGAGGAGGAAGTACCGACAATGGCTGGAGCATAAGAGCCTATGGGTGACATTACATTTCTCCGAATTCCCAGCCATTGTTGAGTGCATAGAAAAAATTGTGAAAAAAACGCGCTGTCTTATACAAATAGTGGTAGCTGCCAGCACATCAGATAATCTGTGAATAAGTGAACAAATAAAGTAGTATAGTGCAGTGCTGATGAAGATGAAATAAGCAATAAAATTATACCAATATAAAGTGAATATGATAAATGAATATTCAAAACAAAAATACACAACAATAAAATAACACAACAATAATGATAAAATAGTATAAACCAACAGTGTCAGTGCATATAAAGTGCATAAGGTCCATATATGACATCAAATATAGTGACTGTGAATCTGTGTGAACTGGTTGTCTGTTTCCACCACCGTAAGGAAAGGGGCTTACCAGACAGGTTGAACCCAACTAGGCATATGCCTGATGAGTCAACCAAGCTCTATTCGTGGGGAAAAAAGGGACGCAAATTTAGTTTGGTTACAACATTGCATGACCGTGCAATTGTCAGTTAAAGTGACGCAGTGCCAAATTGTAAAAAGTGCTCTGGTCAGAAAGGGGGTAAAATCTTCCGAGGCTGGTTAAGCGTAAGTGGCTAAGGTAAGAGAATTAGCATGGCAGCAAAACAACTAACATTGTCAACAGCTGAGTTCAGCAATGGCGGTCTCCATGGTTCTCTTGTGTAAACAACGCAAATCACTTTCCTTGATATACAGATGACCATTAACCGCTTGCCGCCCGCCCACTGTCAAATGAAGGAGGGGCGGTGTGGCTCTTCCATCTGGGACAACATCCTATGACGCTGTCCCATAACAGCTGCTCGCTTGCGCCCACAGGGGAAGTGAGAGAGATCCTAGTCCTGTCTGCAGTCCCTCCTGTGGGAAGGTGCCGTGTAATACAGTACCTTCCATGCAGTGAGCAAGTCCATTCGTATAGCTGGGTGAGGACAGGAGGTCACGGAGCTGCTCCATCCAGCGGATCTTTTTGCTGCTGTCCCTGGCTGCCTGCACCTCTTGCCCGCCCGTCCTCATTCTCCGGTCAGCCTGTCCATTGGTCCTGGGTTGGGAGGTCTTTAAAGCTCTTCTCCCTGCTCCAGGGCAATCGGTTCTGGTCACTCTCGCGGCTCTACATCCCCCACTTCCTGGAGCCCTCAGCCAGGTGCTGTTCCACTCCCTGCACACAGTCTGCATGCTTGCCCAGGGCAGCACCCGATTGGTTAGGCTGCCCCTGGGCCCACAGAGTACTGGAGGGGGGAGGTGGAGTCAGCAGCGCTGACATGGAGATGCAGGGAGAAGTGAGCAGCACCAGCTCAAAAAAATCCCTGCGCCAGCACGCCCCTGCCAGTAATTTAAATGGAACCAAGTGCTGGAACTTGTTCCGGGACATTGCTATGATTCGCCGGGATGCCGGGACATAGATCATTTTTCGGGATGGTCCCGGCAAATCCGGAGAGGTTAGGAGGTATACACAGGGCAGAGAAGTGGTCTGGGGAGGCTGTTATTTTACACAGTGCTAAGCACTGTTAACTTGCTGGGAAGGGAAGCACTCACCATGTGGATTGCAGAGCGTTGTTCCAGAACTCCCAGGCAGCAGGCAGACAGAGGGAGCCTGCGTCTCTCAGCCAAAACAGCTCATCAGGGGGCTGGGGCTTTAACAGACAGGTGGACCTCCAAGGAAGCGGAAGTTCAGGTGGGTGGGTAGATGTACCTCCCTCACATTTTCTTTCCAATTTTGTTCCATGCCGAAAATTGGAATAAATAGTTTTCTTCAATTGATTTTATTCAAATCTTATTTTCGTTTAGTTTTCTCCACTAAAAACATTCAGCTGACGAAAATATTTTATTTTCATTGACTAAATTAAAGTGGTTGTAAACCCTTTACAACCACTTTTGACTACAGGTAAGCCTAAAATAAGGCTTACCTAGCTACCCCGGATATCTCCTAAACCTGCACGGCTTAGCAGGTATCCGCATGTGCCGATGTCATTGGCACATGCGCACTGAAGCAACGGCACGTCTGTGCCGTTGCTTCAGCTAGTATGCCATTACTGGCAGCACCCTCGCGTATGTGAGGTCATCGCGGCTCTGGCAAATCACAGTGCCAGAGCCCGCGATACCCGGAAGTAACTCCGGGAGCGATGCCGCCGGCCGGAGCGATGTACGAGGACTGCTGCGGGGGCTTCGATCTAAGGTAAGTAATTCATAATGATTTATGAATCATTATGCCTTTGTCTTGCAGGTTTTTTTTGAGGGGGGGGGGGTTACAACCACTTTAACACTGGTGTCTCCTCCATTGTCGTCTGAACAGGGACATAGAAAAAAACATTTTAAGTGCAGAAGATTGGAGGTCTCTGCCCATTGTTTTTTATCTTGCCTGCAACAGTTAACGAGTATTAACAACTCGCAAAGCAGTCAAATGCCTTAAATTAAAGTTCACCTTTTTTTTTCTAAATTCCAGCTCCCTTATGTACCAATATAGCATTAATGTACTTCTTTTGCAAAAATATCAAAGCTTTCCATTTATTCTACAGACACTTTCCTCACTGTCTTCATGGATGTTTCAAAACACATATCCATTACTTCTGCCTTACTTCCTGGATGGACTATAGGTCATGACATAGGAAGGAATTGACCAGCTGACCTCATTAGCATGCATCATCCACCCTCCTACCTACCCACCCATTTCCAGCTGCACGTTTTTTAAATAAAATGCAATCAATCAGTGATCACCCTTCCCACTAAATACACAGGCATTGGTTTTTTTTTCCTAACTTAACTTTAATCTTTCATAAATTGTTCATTTGGCATTTTGAAGTATGCAGGAAATTAGAGATGAGATAACCTATAGCCTATGTGGAGCAGAGCTGTAGTATTGAAAACAGGAGTGTGCCCTGGGTTCTGTTAAGCTCAACATACTCTCCTTTAAATCTACCATCAACTCTGTAGTGCAAGGGCCTGTGATTGGATACAGAGTGAATAGTTAGATAGGTGGGTACTCCTAATTAGGGATGAGCCGAACACCCCCCTGTTCGGTTCGCACCAGAACTTGCGAACAGGCAAAAAAATTTGATCGAACACGCGAACACCGTTAAAGTCTATGGGACACGAACATTAATAATCAAAAGTGCTAATTTTAAAGGCTTATATGCAAGTTATTGTCATAAAAAGTGTTTGGGGACCTGGGTCCTGCCCCAGGGGACAAGGATCAATGCAAAAAAAAAGTTTTAAAAACGGCCGTTTTTTCGGGAGCAGTGATTTTAATAATGCTTAAAGTGAAACAATAAAAGTGTAATATCCCTTTAAATTTCGTACCTGGGGGGTGTCTATAGTATGCCTGTAAAGGGGCGCATGTTTCCCGTGTTTAGAACAGTCTGACAGCAAAATGACATTTCAAAGGAAAAAAAGTCATTTAAAACTACCCACGGCTATTAATGAATTGCCGGTCCGACAATACACATAAAAGTTCATTGATAAAAACGGCATGGGAATTCCCCACAGGGGAACCCCGAACCAAAATTAAAAAAAAAAAATGACGTGGAGGCCCTTCAGGTCTGGTATCTATATTAAGGGGAACCCCGGCCAAAATTTTTTTTTTTTAAATGGCGTGGGGTCCCCCCTTAAAATCCATACCAGACCCTTCAGGTCTGGTATGGATTTTAAGGGGAACCCTGCGCCAAAATTAAAAAAAAAAAACGGCGTGGGGTCCCCCCAAAAATCCATACCAGACCCTTATCCGAGCACGCAACCTGGCAGGCCGCAGGAAAAGAGGGGGGGCGAGAGAGCAGCCCCCCCTCCTGAACCGTACCAGGCCACATGCCCTCAACATTGGGAGGGTGCTTTGCGGTAGCCCCCAAAACACCTTGTCCCCATGTTGATGGGGACAAGGGCCTCGTCCCCACAACCCTTGCCCGGTGGTCGTGGGGGTCTGTGGGTGGGGGGCTTATCGGAATCTGGAAGCCCCCTTTAACAAGGGGACCC